>NC_062539.1:16038794-16126294 GCF_022655615.1 Tachysurus fulvidraco
GCTTAACGCAGGAAGCTCCGGGCCTAATGCGCTGACATCACTTCTGTTAGGAATGTTTACCACAGCCAGCGCATTTCGACTCAAGTCGATAGCTTAGAAAAAAAATTTTTTTCTTTTTTTTTTCTAGAGAGTAACATTTTTAGTTAAAGTAAATCCTGTCAAATAAGTGTTGATTAAAGCAGTTAGATATTTGTAAATACTTTAACTGTACATGTGACTGTGTGTGTGTGTATTACGCCATCATGACATCAGGCGTGGTCACAGACATACCGTCTGTTCTAGTAGTCGATTGGATTTAATGGGAATTTGAACCGGAAATGTTGATCCACAGAGAGCAGAGACGGCCGAGCGAGAGGCCGAGTCACTGAGGGAGCAGCTCACGTCAGCTAACAAATCCCTACAACTGGCCACACAGATCCAGATAGCTCCAGATATGGTACCAGCTTCAAACATGTCTTACACTACAGATACTTCCTGTCTCTGGTCAGCAATCACTGAGTGTGTGTGTGTGTGTGTGTGTGTGTGTGTGTGTAGGAGCAAGCGGTGGAGGTGGTGTCAAGCTCCAGTCTGGAAGCCAAGCTGAACGCTAAGGAGCGGGAGATGGTGCAGCTGGTGGAGGACGTGCAGAGACTGCAGGCCAGTCTGGCCAAACTGCGCGAGAACTCCTCCACCCAAATCAGCCAGCTAGAGCAGCAGCTCAGTGCCAAGAGCACCACACTCAAGGTCCTCTTACAAACTTAATACACACACACACACACACACACACAACATATACTTTCCCTAAGCTGATGGGAGTGAGGTAATGAGGTAGTTATATGGGAGTGGGGTAATGGGGTAGGTATATGGGTGTAGGGTAATGGGGTAGGTATATGGGAGTGAGGTAATGGGGTAGGTATATGGGAGTGGGGTAATGGGGTAGGTATATGGGAGTGGGGTAATGGGGTAGGTATATGGGAGTGAGGTAATGGGGTAGGTATATGGGAGTGGGGTAATGGGGTAGGTATATGGGAGTGGGGTAATGGGGTAGGTATATGGGAGTGAGGTAATGGGGTAGTTATATGGGGTAGGTATATGGGAGTGAGGTAATGGGGTAGGTATATGGGAGTGAGGTAATGGGGTAGGTATATGGGAGTGAGGTAATGGGGTAGTTATATGGGGTAGGTATATGGGAGTGAGGTAATGGGGTAGGTATATGGGAGTGAGGTAATGGGGTAGGTATATGGGAGTGAGGTAATGGGGTAGGGTGATGGTGTGTGGTAATGGGGTAGGCTGATGGTGTGCGGTAATGGGGTAGGGTGATGGTGTGTGGTAATGGGGTAGGGTGATGGGGTAGGTAATAGACACACACTTTCCCTCCATTGTTATGCGAACTTGTTAACTTCTACAAGGAGACCGAGCCGAGGCCGTTAAAAAATACACATATTGCGCCTCAAAGAAGGAGGCGATTCTGGTAGCATGTTCTCAAGGTGTTCTTCTCAACACAGATGTCATCATCATAGGCAGTATGGACCAATAAGCTGTTAGCTAACTAGCGTGTTAAAGTCTCTTATTATTATTATTATTATTATATACATTTTTCAGTAGATTACTGTAATGTAAACCAGTCCCTCAACCGAGTGTTATATAAATATCAACAAAGTAAATAATACGTTATAACCGTAAATGTGTGGAAGAGTTTACTAAAGTTCACATCTGGCCAGTTATTTTTGGGAGTTCTATTAATTTTCATGACTCAAATAAATGCTTTCATAAAAGGAAGAAAAAATAGAACCCAAATGCAGGCGTTATAAATATAGGAGCAGTAAAAGAATATATTTTCTGGCGTCCGTTATTTTTTGCCGTACCGAAGTCGGTCAGTTGTATGTCATTTCCTTCTTCATGATAGAGTTCATTAACATCATCTAAATATTTAGGAAGAAAGAAAGCTGTATGGATTTTTTTTTTTTCTTCCAGGCCAGGAACCCACAAAAAGGAGTAAATAAATAAAATTTTGAATTATTCATGTGTCCAATTAATACGTATAGATTATTAGGTCATATAATACGTGTATCTTAATAGCCGTGTCTCAAATCCTCGAGGTCCTGACTTTATTGTGCAAACTACTTCACTCTGTGCTAAATCAGCGCCACGTGTACAGTAAATCCTACGGCGGGTCATTTAGTGCTTTATATTAAACTGATAAAGTATCGAACGATTAAGGGGAACTCTCGGGAAGGGGAAACGGCAAGAGGAAGTCAAAGACGACGCACTAAAAACAGCATGTTTTCTATTAATAACGACGGAGAAGGTTTAGATTGATGTTTTCGATTGCATTCCTCTCTTTCTACTCTCACTTCTCGTTTTCCTCCTTCCTCATCCCCGTGTTCCTGGTGCACGCGCAGCAACTGGAGGAGAAGTTGCAGGAGCAGGCCGACTACGAGGAGGTGAAGAAAGAGCTGAGGTAGGCACAGGAACCGCCTCGTTAATTTGCAGCGCGTTTAAACTGCGGGCGTAATATGCTTAATAAAGCGCAGCCTTTTCATTAGCCTCTCATCCACCCTCGGATTCGCGCCGCAAAATGCCAGATCAGTCGTTATGATTAATCATCGCTCCTATTCAGCGTTCGTACTGTATATAAAGCACGCATAGGGAGCGAAAGGACGCTTGGGTAGCTAGCTTAGCGGTGCGTTAAGCTCTGATGAGGGCTTATCGGTGCACTGCTGATCTTTGATTGATGTCCAGCTTTCGTGACTTGCGCGTGTTTAAAGATATCCAGTGAATGGGTTCTTTATTCAAACGCCAGCCCTTTTTTTTTCTCTTCTTTTTATTTAACGTGCCTTTGTCAAGTCCCAGAGCTGATTGCATCTCTGAAAGCATTCCTCGGTAATTCCACCTGAACTGATCCGATCTGACTGAAAACACGGTCACGCCTCTTATTTAAGCGAATATAATAGCAGGAGCGGAATTTTGTCAAGGTCATAATTAAGTGCATGTTTATGTATCTATTTTTCGATGTGTGTGTGTGTGTGTGTGTGTGTGTGTGTGTGTGTGTGTGTGTGTGTGTGTGAGAATCTGGATATTTCTGACCGTACTCTTTTCTCTGCAGCATCCTGAAGTCCATGGAGTTTGGGCCGTCCGACAGCGCCACTGTGAAGGTAACTCTACTAAAGCAAGGCAAAGCTCAGTGCTAGAAAGCATGGCTGAGTCGCCAAAAGCCTCGTAACACAGAGACCATCGTCCAGTGCATCACGTTCACCGACACACAAAGTTCACTGAGAAGATACATTGCGGGTTATTTTCCCATTGCACACCAGAACAATGTTAATACTTTACAAGGACATGTTAGTCAAACACCATAAATACACTCGGCTAATAAAGCACCAGGAACACGACACGGTGGTGATTACACCAGGAACTGAACCCAAACAAAGCAGACCAGCTCTGTGGAGCGAGTTATAAACCGAACGCTTCACTGATTCCTGTTTTGAAGAGTCACGTAATCTTTATCACATCACATCACACTATATTATATCAAGTATCACATTAAACCGTATGCTTACTTCAGATAACGTTCACATCAGACATCAGAATAGGTTCCAGTGGGAACTCTCGATTCTGCTAAAAAAAACATCCAGTGAGCATCAGCTTTCAGCAGCAGGACAGTGGAGACTAGTTAGAGAAGGATCTCAGAATCCTTGAGGCACCTAAAACCTGTGAAATTACACCTCATAGGGTGGCACTTAGGAGGTGTTAATAAAATAAAGTCACATTCATTTTCAGTCACCTACAGAGACGTTTGCAGAAGATATTTGGACACAAAGTCTCATTACTGAAGACACCTTGTAGGGTGTTTAACGCACTGTCGCGCACCTCGTTTGTACTCGACACCTGACTCTGTTCCTCCATCTTAGGACTCGTCTAAGCCGCTGGAGTTGCTGCTGCTGGAAAAAAACCGCAGTCTTCAGTCTGAGAGCGCTTCGCTCCGCATCGCCAACACCGAGCTGAGCGGTAAGTCTGTCCAGAAGAGCTCAGTAAAGGATACACACCGCGCACCAATCCTCCGTTCTCTTTCACGTGAAGTCGGCTCAGAGGCTCGCGAGTCGGCTCTCGCACGTTAATTAATGTTTTCTCATGAACTCCGTCGATGTCTCTTATTAGTTTGGGGGGTTTTGAAGTGCACCCCTGCGAAAAACAAAGTTTTTTTTTGTTTGTTTGTTTGTTTTTTTTAAGAAGTTATTCGAATAAAATGATGTGCATTGAATATTTTTTGGGCATTAAAGGATGTCTCGGAGGCGGCGGGAAAAGGGTGGAACAGGTTAATGCTGTTAAAATGGAGACACTTATTTTGAGCTGTTTTTCATGTCGGAGGGTAAAAAAAAAAAAAAACGGCCTACTTCAGCACTTTGCTACATTAGTCATGCCTCTTTTGATAATTGCTCATCAGCAGATGTGCGGTGACATTTCGAGCAGAACCGAACGTAGTCCCTGCTTCTCTCTTCCCCCGTGCTGTCTCAGTCTTCTATACATGCACACACTCAACCGAGCACTTTATGAGGAACACACGTTCTCCTGCTCATGCGTCCAATAAGCCCGATCGTTTGGGTGCAGTGCACAAAATCATGCAACTACATACAAGTCAAGAGCTTCATTTAATATTCACACGGAAACATCAGAATGAGGATCTTTGTGTATATTTTGCCCATTCTAGCCTTAGATTGCTTTAGAACCCCGGCGTCGTAGCCTGTTTACGTCACGATTCGATCTGCTGAGATCCTCTGAGAGGGTAATTATTCGGGGTACCATAGCCTGAAACAAGCTGTCCTTTTTTTTTTTCCCCCCACTTGAGCCTCCACTTTCGAAAGTTCTTAACGTTTAAAACGCCACATCGCACTTCTGCCACGTGACTGACTGATATGAACGAGCAGGCGTACATGTGCTCTTAATAAAGCGAGACAGATCATACAGTCCTACCCTTTTATATGATGTTCCTTACCCTGCTTTAAAATACTACATTCTGTCCTATCTGTGTCCAGGTTGCTATGTGTTTTTGTTTTTGTGGGGTTTTTTTTTGTTTTGTTTTTTTCGACCGGCTGGTTTACAAGGGCTGACATTTAACAACGTCGGTTTGCATGCATGAGTGGATGAGAAAAAATGTTAAGAGCGTTTGCTTTGGGGCTGCATAAACAGGATATTTACATAGTGCTCAGAGCCTTGCATAAAATTACCATAATTGACAGGTCACTATGGCCTAACCTCATCACGTCCCTCTAATTTAAAGCGCCCTCCGGTCGCTCGCGTACACGAAACGGATTTGTCGATTATTGTCGATTCACGTCTACGCTTTCAAACGCAGATGTGTTATCCGACTTGTTTTTTTTTCACATGACATTTTTCATTCAGTTCGGTAGGGACTCTGTATTCCGTCGTACACCATCGTACTCGGAGACGTAACGTGGAGAAAAGGTTCGTCTTCGGGACGTTTTTAAGAAACGTCTACCTGCGTTAAGGTCTAAAGTGTAACCGTGTGCAGTTTACGTCTGACCCACAGAGAGAGGCATTCGAATACAGATGTGGTCATACAAGGAATATTCACCATCTTTAATGCTTAACCACTATTAAAACTGTGCAGTCATGCTAATGTTCAGGGGTTTTTAGGATCCCTTTTTTATTTTTATTTTTAAATGCAAGAAGTTTTATTGTGTGAACGTAACTAAACCAAAGTGGCGGCTTGAATAGGTTTTATACACACAAAATATAATGACTCGGAGAAGTGAAAGAGTCACCAACACTTTATCAAGAGAGACTGTTTTGTGCTAATGAGCTTGAATCCCATCAGCCGTGTAGGAGGAGGAACAGGAACGGACATTCATAAAGTCAGATCTGGCTACCAGAGTCGCACTGCTCAACAGCCCGAGCCCAACGACTGGAATTATTTTTTTATTTTTAATGCACTTGTTCTGCCTCTCATCACTGATGGCAGTGGATCTGGATGGCAGTGTCGCTTTGCATGGCGGCCATTATTGTGTCAGGAGTCTTTGTCCTACCATGCTGTTGCTTACAAGAAAGGTGCAAACTACAAATGCATGGGTGGTTTGTCTGGGGGGCTTGGCAAAAAAAAAAAAAAAAAAAAAGCAATTATTAATACAGATTTATAATCTTTGCTCTTTTGTACATTAAATAAATAACAACAAAAAAAAAACACCTTGTCTTTTGTCAGACCCCTTTTTTGTTAACTCCCCCATAATGCATTTTGTTTGCCCTTTCTTGTAGGGTCAGCCAGCCAGAAAGTGAAAGAAGAGACCGTGCCACACGTCCCCACCTCTACCAACTCAACCCCAACCCCTCCCGCCCCTTCTCCACTCCTGGGTCGCTCAGGAGTAGGCCCGAACTCTGCTGGCCCGCCCCCGGAGTCGCCTAAGGCTAGCAACGCTAATGGAGGACATGCTTTCTCGCCGGCTCTGGACCTCTATGGTACCGCCTTTCCCCTGGCGGGTAAGGTGGCACTGGGCTCACTGCTGCAACGCCAGCTCATGCACACCTTCTACTCCAAAGCACTGCAGGACTTTGGCCACACCCACTACACACCCCTGGCACTGGCACC
Source organism: Tachysurus fulvidraco (assembly GCF_022655615.1). Lineage (NCBI taxonomy): Eukaryota > Metazoa > Chordata > Actinopteri > Siluriformes > Bagridae > Tachysurus > Tachysurus fulvidraco. Next base: position 16,045,375 of record NC_062539.1, read on the forward strand.
CGCTCCCCCACGTCAGCCCTGTGCCAGTCCGGATACCAATGGCACAGCGCCGTCACCCAGCCGCTCGGAGGGCGCAGGCAGTGCTTCCGAGGGCGAGGATATGGACACGGCAGAGATCGCACGCCAGGTCAAAGAGCAGCTGATCAAGCACAATATTGGGCAGCGCGTTTTCGGGCACTACGTGCTGGGCCTTTCGCAGGGGTCCGTCAGTGAAATCCTGGCACGCCCCAAACCCTGGAGCAAGCTCACCATCCGCGGCAAGGAGCCCTTCCATAAGATGAAGCAGTTCCTCTCTGACGAGCAGAACATCTTGGCACTGCGCAGCATCCAGGGCAGGCAAAGAGGTGAGGAATACTTATATGTAAATATCTATCTAAATGTATATGTTATTAGCACCATGCCTTATCAGTCATCAGTGTAATGAGTGAGTCACTAGTGGCTTTGTAAATGCCGTTTGATAGGAAGGTGGGCATTCATGTCAGTATGGGTGGGGCATCAGACATACACACACACCACACCCATTCATTATCACATTTTACTTTTAACCGCAAGGTTAAATGTTAAACATGATGCTAACGATAACAGCTAGGCAAAATCATGTTCTCTGCAATGCCTATAAGTCGTTATTAAGCATTTCAGCATTCATTAATCAGATCAATTGGCCTTACATGGTTCGAAGCATGCGATTTCATCATGATCTGAGAATGTAGATATCTTTAGAAGCCTCTAACACATTAGTACGTTATTGGCCGGGTGTCGAAACTGGCATTTCCAGTTAGCATTTTGAATAGACTTTAACAAACAAGTTGCTATTTTCAAGCGTCGAAAAGTACAGCATGTACCATATACCATGATGAACTGGTTTCTCCTCTTGTGCCTATCGATTCAACAGTCAGATTAGATCCTTCACTTCTTTTCCATCACAACTCATTTCCGCATGACCGAGCTTCCGATCGTCCTTCAGGCTCCGCCGCCAGTCCTCACCATGCGCTAGTCAATAATGAAACCTTTTACTGATCAATACTATTGACCAAGGGGGAAGGTAACAGTAAGGTCCAGAGAGTTTGGTTCCACGCCACCTGCACCAGTCTGTGCTGACCTAGGGTCATCTTAATTATCAACAGTAAAGCATCCAATCTGATCTCAGGCCAGTGTCAGAATGCCTCCCTAAGTAAAAGTTCTAGGTGCTTCCCATTGAGTCAAGAACCTAGGCTGAGTTTGGTCGAGTCGCATTTGATTGGAGAAGGTCTTGAAGTGGAAGCCTTGTCTAAGTAACTAAGGTAATTACGTTGACTACAGGAATGGCCACCGATTGGCCAAACCCTAATTTTGGTTAATCTCATGATTGTGAAGTGTTTGACCTCTTAAATTTTTAATGCAACAGTCACTCCTTTAAAATTCCGAGGTCTTCACTGTAATCTGACGGATTAGGCATATTAATTCTCGTTTGTATTTAGAAATGTGTTTCCTTTGCGGAAGATGAGATTACTCCCTGTCCTCATTTTAAGCAAATCCTGAAGGTATTAAACCTCAACCCAGTGAACAGACACAAACATCCTCAGTAGCTTTTTTTTTTTTTTTTTTTTGGAATTTGAATCAGGTCCATTGTCAGTCATTTTCCAACCCGTTCTCCACTCCACCCTCCTGGCCGTGCTAGCGTTCAACGTTCCGGTCAACCACACGTACCTTCTTTCATCTTGTCGTCCATTTTTTTTCTGTCGTTTATTTTGACAGAGAGCCCAGGCCAGGCCCTTAGCCACATGTTTCAGGAAGGCCCGAAGCGGAGAGCCGGCTCGGAAGGCGCCCCGCGGACAGGTGTGTCCCCTAGTCCATTTTTCCAAGTTTATTAGATAGTTAAGTGTGGCCAAGGTCCTCTGGTGACCTTCCCTTAACATTCGCGCTCTTATAACTGTTCTAGCTAAGGCCTTACTGTTCAAGTATAGAAGAAACTGAAGCTTGTGTCAGTGCATAAAGCCAGTTTTCTTTCTTCACCCAGAGAATCTTGTGTGTATAGTAGGATAAATCAAATGGAGATGAAACTACCTGACCTCGATACCGAGGGGTTGATTTTCAGGAAAAGTCGTCTCGAGCCATTATCCAGTTTTGCATGGTGTCTAAAGTCAGGTGGAGTGGATTCTTAAGTCCAACCACGATCACATCTGTACCCTAAAGAATAGCAAAGAAAAACATGTAGGTTTTTATTCCCAGGGGTTTTTTTTTAAGTAAGTCCTTTCCTGTGGTGTGCAACTGGATTGCAGGCACCTCCAGCACAGCACTTACCACATCGGCTGCCTGATTGACGTCAGGCAAAATTCCCAATATGTAATTTAGGTATTTTAATGAGGGCCTATTTGTGAGGGCTGGATGGCGTCAAATAGCCCTTTCTAACAAGCGGGTGCAACACAAATACCCTACTCGGTCAAATAAACATACCAGTTTGCCCATTTGGTTTTTCACTGGTGGCCCAAAACTAATACTTGAAGCCACAGGGACGACTTTTTAACTGTGATAAAATTATATTGTTGAATAGAGGGCTTGCAAGGAAGGACAGTGTTTTAAAGAACTCTGGTGGTTGACTTGAGCGCGGCTGAATTCCACTTTACATGCAGTCGGTTACTTCTAGTTCACGCCCTCCATTGTTTCACATGGTACCACCTGCACACACATTTCGAAATGTTCTAGAAAAGGATCGGCTCGTCGTAAAGTAATAAGAATCGATATAAACCTTTCAGAACAGTGGTCTACACAGATCTTGTTGATCTTGCTGTTCTACATAATCATCTTTTCCTCCATTTCCTCTGCCTTTTTCTAGGTAACATTACCACCCGGATCCGCACACCCGAAAGCGGATCTGACGAAGCCATCAAGTCCATCCTGGAGCAAGCCAAGCGTGAGCTGCAGGTCCAAAAAGCAGGTACGTCTTGATCTCCCAATCACCCACAAACTATTCCGATTTCAAAGCGTCGTCTTAACCTGCTTTGCTTCCCCACCGCACAGCCGACACGTCCCTGCCGCCATCCTCATCCAGTGGTGCGGGAGGAGGATCAGATGACGCCATCCGCTCCATTCTAGAGCAGGCACGGCGTGAGATGGAAGCCCAGCAGGCCTCCTTGTCCTCCTCGTCTTCGTCGTCATCCTCTTCTTCCATTTCCTCCTCCCTTTCCCAGTGCGATCTGTCATTATTATCGCCCAGAGTGTTGGCGCCGTCACCGCTGGGTGCCCCCCTGACCACCTACAGCCCTCTAGCACTAGGCTTGAAGAAGCCTCCTCCTTTGCTTCCCTCTTCATCCTCCTCACCTTCCTCACCATCTCCGTCCCCTTTACTTGACTACAGCAGCATTAAGAAGGAGCGTCCAGCATCACCAGGCCAGGATGGAGCCTCCAGGGTTCAGTGGAGGGAGCAGTGGTGGAACAACTCACAGCAAGAGCGTAGAGGAACTGGCTTGTCTGATGAGAATCACAGCATAGAAGACTCAAAGGAGGTGAGGAGACCTTTGACTTTATCTCTAGGTAGCAAATTGGTTCCATGGAAGACTAGGGGTACTTGCTGATATGCATGGCTACTGGAAGAGCATCAGTGAAAATGAGCTGCTCGTGCATGACTAAGTAAAAGCTTGCATTGGTCATACTTGTGCATGACTAAAAAAAAAGTTTCTGTAACAAGGCTAACTGGTAGCCCAGAGCCTCTGTTGCTTTCCTGTGCATGGCAAATATACAGCAGAAATGGCTTTGAGTGTTAGTTCTGCCCTTAGGTGATCGTATGAAGCTACATATATTATTATTATTATTCTTTTTGTATTCAGTGGTTAGAGTTTGTCTTATGAACCAGAAGGTTGTTATTTCACAGGTATATCAGAAAGCAATGGACCACTGAACATCAGGTTTAAGATCCCTGTATTCTTCCCATACCAAACTTTACAAGACTCTTAAAAGCCAATTAGCCACCATAAAGTCACAATTTAATTGAAATAAACTCAAGAAATGCTGCAGATTTGAGGGTGATTTCTTGACTTGAACCGGAAGTGGTGCGGCCCAGAGACTGGCGGTCTGGGGGTTTAGGTTTAGTTAACTCTGGTTTGAGTAGAGACATCAAAAATAAACATGGTTGGCTAAAATAAACCCGTCACTGTCACTTCCTGTTTCAGCTATTACAGTAGCAGGGATAGGAATGCCGTGGTTCACGTAGGAGACAGAACACCACCTTGATATATGAAATGATGGTGACATTCAAGCACATCTGGTTTATGAGAAACGAGGAGTTATTTTTGTCTGAGAGCCAAATTGATCAAGGTTTAGAAGGAATTTGTCCTTGCAATGATAACATCCTCCTCCCCAAAAAAAAACAAGGCCGGAGTGTGTTCTGGTGCAGGAACAAGTACGCCATTAATGACGAGATAGCGAGATTATGAGTAAATGTCACATGCACAGAGCTGTAACGTTGAAGCCGAGTTTCAACGTGACGCCTGCCAAGGTTTCGTTTTGCGGAAAACAATGCCGCACAGTGGCAAAGGGTACTTTTTTACCTTGTTGTAATTTTAAATGCACAACTGTGAAAACTGTGAGAAGTAGAATCGGTACTTGCCTAACGAGTATACATGGACACTTTAGGTCAACATAATAAATGAAATCTAGCTTTAAAAAATGTATCCTGGTAAGTAGGTAACTTAGGTACTGAAATATAAGATTAACAGTAATGCTTAAAGTGGTTTTGTCCACTTTGTAGCCAGCAAAATGGCCTTGGTTGACGTTCCTTTCCCCAAAATGCCCATCTCCTACCCTGTACTGGACGGTACTGACTGATGCTGGCCCCTCCCCTCTTTGTGTGTCTCTGTGCCAGACGCCCCCCCGGCTGCTCGATGCCCCTCAGTACTGGAGCGAGTGGCACCACGCCGGCTCCGCCTACCAGGAGCTCAGCGGCACCCGCGTGCCAAGGCCGGCCAGAGCGCCCGTGCCCCCTCTGGCGCCCGAGCAGTGCCAGCTGTTCTCATGCCGCGAGCTGGACACGGTGGAGCTCACCCAGCTGGTCAAAGAGAAGCTAGCCAAGAGTGGCGTATGCCAGCGCTTGTTTGGAGAGAAGGTCTGCGTGCCCATGTCTCCCTCTCTATCTTTCTCCTCTCTGTCTCTGCATCCCTAACTTTCTTGCCCCTACTTAACAACTTAGTACCCACTAACTCCCTTTTTCTACTCACACATTGTCTGTAAAATCTGCTCCCCTCAAACAGCGAAATCCGATTGGCAGTAAAGTAAATCCGACCTGAGGAATCTCAGTTTAAATTTGTCAAGTGTGACCGATGTATTTAACCCTCTGGCCTTCCACAAATGAAAAGTACCTCAGACGATTTCTTTGTCTTGAAGAAAGATGTCAGTTTTTGAAGAACCCTAAAACTTGTTGGTACCTTTCACCATGCGTGGCTCGTTCATCCACAAAGACAGACACGAGTCAGTCGGCGCCGTCTCGGGCTCCTGTCCTCGTCCTTCAGGTTCGGCGGCTCGGACTTTACACGTCGCGGTCCACTTTGTACTGGATTCAATTATGTCACCCCGCCAACCAGATTTCTTTTTGACAAGCTGCGCTATGCAATAACACGAGTTTAGGTCAAATTCTGCCTCGTTTCCACAGAAAAATTGACGTCTTTTCAACATCTACATGCAAGAACTTCTCCGTATTTTAAAGTGGACAGGCTAATCTCGGTTGAAGCTTATACAGGGGTTATCACAGGTCTTACTTTTATCAAAACAAAAGTGTTCCAAGTCAGACGATACTTAGCAAACGTAAGCTAACCTGTAAACATGGGTATACTGATCTGATGGTGGATCATAGATGTAGGGATCGATTATTTATTTATTTATTTATTTATTTTGCTTGTACCATCATGTTACTTCTGCTTTAGTGGCATATCAGGCTGAGAGTTTTATACATATTTATACATCTAATTCATTCTTAACACAAGGTGTTTATTAACACTTAAACCCCGGCTAAGCTGGTACAGAGGGTTTAAGGGTCTCCATCTGGTGATCTGCATGTTACTAACTGTTCACTCCTGATTTCATCTAAACGCATGGTCACTGACTAGCCGTCGCGAGGACTATTTATTTATCTATTTATTTATTTATTTATTTATTTATTTATTTATTAAATCAAAATGTCAGGTTAATAGCGGTCTAACGTCTGTTCTCATTTGTTTTTGACTCAGGTACTAGGACTGTCTCAGGGGAGCGTAAGTGACATGCTGTCTCGTCCCAAACCGTGGAGCAAGCTGACCCAGAAAGGTCGCGAACCTTTTATACGAATGCAGCTGTGGCTGAACGGCGATTTGGGACAGAACTCCGTGAATCAGCCAGGACAGACACAAGGTGAGGTACACGCCAGCTAATAGCCGGGTTAGCCGAGTTAGACCCAGCTTCTGTGGTTAGTTGAATTTATGTAAGTTTCGAGTAACACGATGCAGAGCCTCAGAGATCCCGGGTTCAGACATGAGCTCATGTTTCTGTCTGCTCAGGCTTTCTCATATTCTCTCTGCATCTGTATGGATTTCCTAAAGTTTCTTCTGTTTCCTTCCACTTTCCAATAACTTACCTGCCAGTATGTGGAATGACACCGAGAGAAAATCCCCATAGTATGAGTGAGTGTGTGAATGTTTGTGCCCTTTAATGGCCCTTCTCAGGGTAGATTCCCTCCTCGTGTATATTAACCGGATCCGGTGGTTAACGTCTGAGGTTAAAGGTAGCTAGATCCATTTTACTGCTCCGTTGCAGCTTACAGATTTGCTGAAAATATAAAAATTACATACCTCATCTTTAAAATGTAAGTCCTATTGGAAAAAATACCCGTCCGAAAACGAAGACCGAAAGCCCTACGATGCGTTAAAGGGTTGTTTTGTTTCGATATCGACTACCGCCGGGCCCGTATTAGCATCATCCGTCTTTCTCTCTCGCTAAAAAATCCAAACACGCGTTTCAATATACCGAAGGTCACGAGGTCATCGTCCGTCACATCACACTCCTGTCCCAGGGGAGTCTGCTTCACACTCGGTCTGGACACCCAAATTGGTTTTCTGTCACACTCACTCAGACACGTTTCTCCTTTTCACTCCTTCGTCCTGGTGTTTAATAAATCTTTCTTATTTGTCACACTGTACTTCAGTCCTTATTACATACACTGTTTCCTCTGACACTTTACATGTGCACACGCAGCCCAAAGGACAGATTAATACACACTTTCCTTTATGCCGAGCAATCCCGTCGCTACATTCAGTGCACACACTCCTATAACAGTGCCTAGGGGAACACGATGGTATATAATGTACAGAATCTTATATGTAATATATACTGTAATATCATATTGTGGTTTTCGTGTATAACTTTAAATGATTTGTTGTTGTGTTCCGTATTTATTACAGCGTTTCCGTCCGTACCTTACCTTTTTGATCGCAACCCTAACACACATGAGATTAAAGGTGGGGTCTCCGTCGTTTCGGAAATGCTTCAGAAAACCGAGTCTGGATGACAAACGAATCAAAAAACAAAACAAACGTGTAGCCAATGAGCAGAAAGGGGCGTGTCTTGTCAATATGGGCGGAGAGAGTGTTCAGTGCGCATGTGTGACATTAGCAGAAAGCGGTTTTAACATCGACATGGAGGATAAAAACAAAGAAAGAAAGAGAAGAAAGACTTACGATAAGGCAAGAAGTAGGACGTGTTAATATAGGATCAGCTTTCCAGCGCTGGAGAGAACTGAAGGAGCAGGAAGTTGGCCACATATTCACAGGTTGGAGTTTCCCGAGTCAATAACTCCTGAGCTAAACGCTGTTACTACACAAATAACACCTCTTTTCTATCGTAGTAATGTAGAGAGGCAGCTACAACTACAGCGTTTTGTGTAGTAACAGCGTTTAGCTCAGGAGCTATCGACTCGGGAAACTCCGACCTGTGAATATGTGGCCGACTTTACTTAAATGATGGCTTCACCCCAGGCCACACAGCTCTTTATTATTTATTTATTTATTTATTTATTTAATGGCTGGGTGGAGGGTGGAAGGTGATTGGATAGAGATATGCTGGAGAAACGGAGAGGAAAATGACCAGAATGACCCCAAAGAGGAGGCTCTATAGCACTGCCCTAATCAATTACCCCCATGGTAACAACGGTGCACAGTAATTACCAATTCCCCCGATCCTACCATTCTCCAGTCACTCATTTACATGCAAATGATCACCCAATCACAGGCCACGCTGAATAGATTAGAAGCGAGAGGACTTCATGTGTCTTCATGTCCAGGCTCTTAGACGAGCTCAGTTTCTCCAAACCAGCACTTTATTTAATTGCTATCATAGAGAGGGGCAGAAAGAGAAGAGAAGGAGATCTCCTCTAGTTTATTTTAATAGCTCTATCCTACACATGGGTGGCAAATGGGGATTAACACTAAAAGTTTCCTTTACTAAGAAAAGAACCTGTTCATTGCTTAGAACAGAAGGCTAAAGGAAGTCGTCGAATAAATGTTTAGTTCTTTTTTTCTTTTTCTTTTTTTAAACATATCCAGTGGTGTCCGTGTTGGAACCACTGAGCACAGAGTAAAGAGATTTAGATCTAAGTTCTGACTTAAGGAGAGTGATTTATAAAATGGTGCAGAACTAAAACTGGCCTCGGTCTCCTGTAATACGTTAATATTTTATGGTAAACGGGTTTTTCTGTTCTTCCTCAGCACATGGAAATGCATCAGCTGTTCCCGGTATTGACTTTACAGACGTCCTTTAACGTGGAGCTCAGACCAGGCATCCAGGATAAAACACTTCATCTATACGTCATACGTTTTTATCTGTTTATTGTTACACTTAGTAACAGAGACAAGTTAACGAACTCCTGTGTTTTAATCACGTTAGAGCTCGCATGCGGTTTTAAGAGCCGAGGAATTAAAGCCGTGTTTATCCAGGAATTCTCAGCTCTCGAGTGAAGCCGACTGGGAAAATAACCGTGGCATGAAAAGGCAGTTGGTTTTTTTATGCGAAGCTCAAACATGCGTGCGCACACACATACGCGCGCACACACACACACACACACACACACACACACACACACACACACAGACCCGGCAGCTGTGTGTTCATAGGTCAGTGGCACTATGTCAACGTGCCAGACTTTGCCCGAGCGCGCCCATCACTCGCGAGCCCAACCCCACCCAGCAGAGCCACATGTCAGCATCCAGCACGTTGTAGCAGCGTCTGATCAAAAGTGACTAGCCCTCGCTCCCTCTTTTTCTCTTTGCCTCTCTCCGCGGCGTGGCAAGAAGCTAATCGAGAGTGACAGCTTCCCGCGACTGCTCGCTTGTGGGCTGCTTACGGAACGGGACCGCCGAAAGGGACCGAGGAACGAGTGGGAGTGGAGGGGGGGAGGGAAGGGAAGGGGGGGCTTTTTGGCTTTGTGTTGCTTTTATGTCCTGTAGCGACTCTGCAGAGAATATTGTGCTTTGTCATAGAGAGAAAGGAACAAGTAGAAATTGAAAGCAGTTGTTTATTCTGAAAAGCAATAGAGAGAAATTAGTCGTGTCCAAGTGTCAGGAACGGATTTTGTTTTTTAACCAAACCAGACCGAGTGTGGTCACCGAGTTTGGCATCAGATATAGACAGATGGGGTTCTGGCTTGTGTGTGTGTGTGTGTGTGTGTGTGTGTGTGTGTGTGTGTGTGTGTGTGTGTGTGTGTGTGTGTGTGTGTGTGTGTACATAGTCCAAGGCCAGCAGCTGTCCACAGAACACACAGACATCAAGTACACGCTAATTGAAGACAGAGTGTTCCTTGGAGTATTTCTCCGAGTTGTCCTTCAGGACACGTCATGCCGTCAGTGCGGATAGTTCTGTCATATTCAACTAGGGATGAGGATCTTTACACAACTAACCGATTAAATAAACCTCGAGTGCTCTGTGTACACGAGGCAAGCGGTAAAAAGCCTGCATAGGGACCTGCTCCGAGCTATCCAGATGCCATGAGGTTTCCAGACGTTTATTTGAAGAAGGTGTCTGTGATTATTATGTCTGGTTTGTCGGAGATCAGAGATTTCTGTATACGAAACAAAAAAGTTAATCGTGTAACATTTACGACGTGTACGTCTCCGTGCCAACGGATTGCTTCGACCTCTATTATAACTGCTATCCTGGGGAAGTAACAGCTTAGTTAAATACGCCAGAAACGTCGCTCCCCTGTGGAGTCTTTAGCAGTTTAAACTCGGCTCATCATTAGTCAAATAGTTTGGAGCTTCCTGAAGTTAAGAAGAATAATAATTAAAAAAAAAAAAAAAAGTACAATCAAATCCCGGGTTGATTGCACTCATCTCATTCCCAGATGTGTTTCAAACTCTCTGCAGCTGTAATTTCAGTGCATAGACAGGAAATGTGATAACACGCAAGCGAAACAGACAGTAAACCGACTTTAACGTGTTGAAGTGCGCCTTGTCTTTTCTGTGACTTTTAATGTGCCGTAAATCATCCGCTGATTTCTAGCAGGAAGCGTTTATACTGTATGTTTCTGAAAGCTAACAAACCCACTAACCCCTAACCCTAACCCTGTCCGTTCCGTCTTTCAGAGGGCACCCCGAAAACCTCAGGCAGCTGCAGTCCGGCGCCCGAGTCGCCGCTCAGCTCGGCCGAAGAGTCCGTGAAGAGCGGCGGAGAACCGCACGGCACCGCGCAGGCACCTATAACCGAGCCGTCCCCATCCGGAGAGCCGGCGGAGGGCATGCAGTCTGGTACCCCGCTGCCGCTGCCTCTGACCAACCTCACGCCCTCCGGTCTCAGCATACAAGAAATGGTGGCCATGTCGCCGGAGCTCGATACCTACGCCATCACTAAAAAGGTCAAGGAGGTGCTCACTGACAATAACCTCGGTGAGTAGGAAAACGGCCATCATCTTGTTCATAAACGCAGGGGAAGTTTCTTTTATCATCATTAGATAGGTGTAGCTAAATACACCTGCTTAACCCTTACACGTTAATGCTTCTAGCAAAACGATATACAAACTATTCAAATCCATGGAAGATTTGCATAGATTTATATTAGCACATGCTGTTTTTATAAAGATTTCAGGACAGGAATGAAAAAAACAACAAAAAGAAATGAAAGTTTGAGATGAAATCACGATAAAGTAACCGTAAACATTCGAGAAAGTCACGTATTCTATTGTGGATGTGGATGGGTGTAAACTTAGTTTTGCATAAAGAACTACAAAGATTTGCATGTCGTTTGTATTCGGACGAGCGTGTGTTCGCGTGAGAGACCTGTAGCGACGCGACGCTGCCGCGCGTCTCTTCGGCCCGTCGGCCCTCTGCGCTTGAGACGGAGCGTTCACCTTACCGGCGTGAACGTATACTCGGCGGACGTTGAGATTCTAACCAGATAAATTCAGACAGACATTTGCATATTCATTTGCACAAGCATGTGGGCGTGCGGCGTATTCTGACCTTTAATAGGGACGCTGTCATGTTTCCGGTCTTCTCTCGTATCACGCCAGCGGTGCAGAGTTACCGAGGGCAGTCTGGATGTCTGGAGCGCTTCTGTGTACCTGTCTACAAAAGGGACGTGCAAACAGATAATATTTCAGAGTTTGTTTAAAAGCTACACCTCCATTGCTTCAGAGATTAGATCTTACTTAATCTTTTTTTTTTCTTGTAGTTGTTTGATACTTTCTGATCAGCAAGGAAGTGGAAAAGAAATTGGGATCAGACAGAACAGCAAACTAGAGGGCAAGAGTAAATCTTATGATGCTACCGCCACCGTGCATCACTCGGTACCTTGTTGTGTATGTTTGCAGAGTCTCCGTAATGACTTTACCAGCAATAGATAGGGAAAGAAGCAAGAATTAGTGTGTGTGTGAGTGTGTGTGTGTGTGAGTGAATGTGTGTGTGAGTGTGTGTGTGAGTGTGTGTGTGAGTGTGTGAGTGTGTGTGTGAGTGTGTGTGTGAGTGTGTGTGTGTGAGTGTGTGTGTGAGTGTGTGTGTGAGTGTGTGTGTGAGTGTGTGTGTGAGTGTGTGTGTGAGTGTGTGTGTGAGTGTGTGTGTGTGTGAGTGTGTGTGTGTGTGAGTGTGTGTGTGTGTGAGTGTGTGTGAGTGTGTGTGTGTGAGTGTGTGTGTGTGAGTGTGTGTGTGTGAGTGTGTGTGTGTGTGTGTGAGTGTGTGAGGGTGAGTGTGTGAGGGTGAGTGTGTGTGTGTGAGCGTGCGAGTGAGTGTGTGTGCGAGTGTGTGTGCGAGTGTGTGTGTGTGAGCGTGTATGTGTGTGCGAGTGTGTGTGTGGGTGTAGTGGGGGGGGTGTAAGGAATAATAAAAGGAAACGAAAAAACGGAGAGAACAGAAAGAAACGGTGGGAAAAAGGGGACGAACATCTGACAGTACAATAGAATAAATGCATCAGTTTTATCCAGTGAAAATCTTCAATATTACTATTTTGAAAAATTATAAAAAAAAAATATGGAATAAGGTTGAAGCTTCTGGGAAGTTCACTAGCATTAATAGCTCTGATTCTATCAAAATACAGACACGTCATGTGTTTCATGTCAAATGTTTCCACTTGTTGTTGCAGCCCAGAGGTTTACAGCTGGACACCGGCGGTGTTGCGTGTTAGTTACAGTACGCGACGTGTGCGCGGCAGGGAAGTGATCTCAGCGGGGCCGATCGAGTTAAAGTGACTGAGTTCACTTTTCCACTCGCTGCATTAGGGATGAAGTTATGTCTGCAGGTCGACTGCGTTAAGGACAGATGAGCAAAGCCAGGCGCGCCCGTGAAGACGAGTCTGTAATCAGTGCTGACCTTTGAGTGCTAAAGAGAACTCCAAATTGTAGTTTTGTTCCCAGAAGCGTCAAAGTTTTCCATCTGCCAGGCCCCAGATAGGTGTTTTCATAACAACGTGGTTATGATGAAGAGTAAGAGGAAAGCGGAGTGCTCGTGTCGAGAGCACGGCTGGCCTACTTTTCTCGCTACAAGCGCCGTTCTGCCTCACATGACTCATTTCTAATACGTCTGTAGCGTTTCTGGTTAGTTTTGAGCAGCTCTCTGGATCAGGGATAAATGTCTGTTTAGATCCTACGCCTGTTATTATAACTTTAGGATTAAACCTAAGCTCAGTTCACATGATTTATATTCACAAGCACAGAAAAATATGCTGGCTGTCGATGATTTTAAAATAACCGAAGTAGCGATGGTGCGAGTGCACTAACGCCGTTGTGTACGTCTGTGTATGTGATGCAGGTCAGCGTTTGTTCGGCGAGACCATCCTGGGGCTGACTCAGGGCTCGGTGTCTGACCTGCTGGCTCGGCCCAAACCCTGGCACAAGCTGAGCCTCAAGGGCCGTGAGCCGTTCGTACGCATGCAGCTGTGGCTCAGCGACCCGCGCAACGTCGACAAGCTCATGGACATGAAGCGCATGGAGAAGAAAGGTACGGAGAGAGTGTCCTAAAGAGGGGGAATTTGTACGGGGTATATTTGTGTTTAGTTCTTTATTTTATGTCATGGCCTTTATTGTGCATTCAGATTGAGTTATAGATTTCTTGCCTTGTAGCCTGAATACCAAATAAAATGTTGTACGTGAATACAGTCGACTCTGGGTTTGTAAGGGGCTTTTTACACCTGGTCACTTCATGCGTTTTCTGTGATCCGATAGCTATCCGATGGTAAAAAGACCAGGTCTAAATGCCCCCCGAAACGGTTTCGAGACGGAGGTGGTCTGAGACGCTTTTCAGATGAAACCGGACAGGTGTAAATGAATGTGGTTGTTCAAGCAACATACGTCAGCGCTATACTCCTCCCAAACGGAAGTACGTCACTTTCGCATGGTGATCTTTCACCCAGGCGTCTCGTCGGGTCTTAAAACGCGCTGCTGCCGTCAGCGAAATCGCAGCAAACAGTTTTCCGTAACGAGTTTATTCGTCTTCTTTTTGATCGCGTTCTGAAAATCGCATACACCAAAGCGTGTTCCATTTCAATTACCCCGGAAATGAGGTCAAATATATTAGCATTTTGGGCGGGAGTAGAAAGACCGGATCGATATCCGATTCGCCGAGACGCGTTTATGTGGCCTGATGTAAACGGAACAGTTTTAACAAATCAGATAGCTATCGGATCAGAGACAACACACGAATTGACCGGGTGTAAAAAGGCCCTTGCCACACCAAAACAAACAGCATGGTGAAGACAAGCTTTCAGAGTATCAATCATACGACGAGTGGCGTTCAAGTCAACGAGTGAAATATAAATGGCACGACCGCGACTCCGCCTTTTCGAACGTCAGCGGGGAAAAGAAGGGATCAGTCCGAGAAGCAAATCTGAACATGATGCTGCCACCACCGTGTTCTCAGAGTGAGGCGCAGCATAAAGGTTTTTTTGCTCATGACTCCGTTACTTATTTATTTTTTACTTTTTGCCTAATCGCTCTGTCGAATGTCTGGGATTGTGCTGAAATACACAAACTGCAGTCTGACAAAGCTGTGGCTCTTACCGGCTCCTTCAGAATGAACCAAGGCCTTTTGTTTGCTTCTCTGACTAAAGCCCTCCTGGTGCAGTCACTGGCATTTGATTCCCTCCGACATCTTTCAGTTCTTCTGATCAGCTTTTTTATTTCGTATAAAGTCTTAGATGTCATTCACACACTGCTTATTTGTTGTTGGTCATTAGGGTTGAAAAATTCTGGGAAATTTCAATTAATGGGAATTAATGGGAGTATATGGGAATTAACAGGAATTTTAAAAAAAAATGTAGAGTTGCCTATAACAAGGAACTTAAATGTAGTTAAAAAAATCTTAACAGCATAAATTTGTTTAAAACAACAAGATTTAATGCAATTTAAGTTGAATCTGTATCCTGTGTTTTTCTGTCACCTGCACACAGCACACTGCTTACTGGAAGGCCATTGAGGCCAAACCCCCTGCATGTATTTGCATTCTTCCATAACATGCACAGTAACACTTTATTTTAGGGTCAGTTAACAAGTTGCTTTTTAGCATGAATATTAATAGATTATTGGCTATTTATTAGTACTTATTAAGCACATATTAATGCCTTATTCTGCATTACCTTATTCTACATTCTTAATTGTACCCGATACCTAAACTTAATAACTACCTTACTAACATTTAATAAGCAGTAAATTAGGAGCGTTACCACATGCACAGATAATCTGATGACTCTCCCTCACACACTCACTCCCCCGAAATAAAAAAAATAAATCCTCTATAAAATAATGTTTATTACAATTATTATGGTTATTACAAGCATAATCATGTTTATTATGCTTTTGTGTTACTCAATGAAATAATCAGTTAAAGTTCTACTTACAATTAAATCAGTCAAGACGTCGTTTTTAAAATTTGTATTACTTTGCAAGCATGTCTGCTTACGACCAATCAAAATGTTTATTTATGTTTGTATGTAATATAGTTTATACAAGTTTTTCTAGATTTCCCATTAATTCCCATACATTCCTGTAAATTTCCATAAATTCCCATAAAGTCTCCAATTTTGAATATTTCCAAAATCCCCCAGAATTCCCGTGGAAAGTTTCCGGAAATTTACCGTAAACTTTCCGCCCCTTTGCAACCCTATTGGTCATTAGAGACGGGCTTGTTAAGGGGCGGGAAGTTTCCGGTAAATTTCCAGAAAATTTCCGGAATATTCCAAAATGTTCACTTGTGGACATAAAGTGGATATAAAGTCTACACACATTCATGTAGCTATGGAGCTGTATGTGATGTAAAATAACTTCCCTGCTCGAACGTGATGTAGCGTCCGACGTAAATAAGGGAAGAAAGAAAAAGAAAAGACTTTAATGAACTCGTCTGTACACTTTTTCTATACCGACGCGTGTAACTGTGCTCCAAACGAACTCAGAATTAACTGACGTTCAAACTCACGTTCAGATATTCTGAGCGATCGCCTGGTTTCATCCAACTGCTTTTAAAACCTGTCCATGATCTCGCTGTAGAAGCGTAATGATCCGCAGAGAGGTACAAAAGACTTTCCAAAGCATTAGATGTACCGCGGAACACCATGAAGACCGTCGATAACAAGTGGAGAAAATGGGGCATCACATTGACATTACCAAGAACAGGACGTCCCTCCAAAATTGACTAAAAAACAAGATGAGAACTCATTAGCGAACCCTTAAGAAGCTGCAGAATGTCACGTCTCGTATTCTTCAAATGTCTGTGCTGTGGGGTAGGATGGCTGGATGGAACAGCCTTCGGTGCCCACTGGCATTTTACCATAGTATACGATCAGGCTAAACCTTGCTGCATGACGTTTTACATTCTGTTGAAATCATGGTAGAATTTAAGAGTGGTTAGAGATACGTTTGGTGCAAAACCTAAAACCGCTCCTTACCTAAAGAGCCACAGTGAAGCACGGTGGTGGCAGCATCGGGCTCTGGAGCTGCTTCTCTTCAGCTGGGATCTGTTTCACATACAGGTGTCTGTTAGACAGGTGAAGATAAAGACACATTTCACCCTCCGGCACGACAACGACCTAAATGAGTCAGAGCCACTTCTATTCAGTCACTTCTATTGTTTGTCATTATAGGAGACTTTTAATGTTCATTGTATATTATTGCATATATGGATGCAAGTATGGGCATATATGTGTACGATAGGGAGAGAGACATAGAGAGAGAGAGAGAGAGAGAGAGAGACATAAAGAGAGAGAGAGAGAGAGAGAGAGAGAGAGAGAGACATAAAGAGAGAGAGAGACATAGAGAGAGAGAGAGCGTGCAGTTGCTCTTTCAAAACGTATATTTCCTAACCCTTACAAAAGCATGTCTTTATTTTATAGTCATTTTTGCACTCATCAGTTTCTCCTCAACTATTCTACTCTCTCTCTCTTTCTCTCTCTCTCTCTCTCTCTCTCTCTCTCTCTCACTCCTCCTCAGGGAGTCATCCCCTCTGTGCTGTCAGCCCTCATCAGGCACCACTGTGCCACTCTTTTCATTATATGTGACAGGCCATGGCCTCTCTTATTCAGTCCTGTGTGCTCATCATCGTCCTCTTTCTCTCTCACTCTTACTCTCCCTCTCTTTTTCTCTTACTCCCCCTCCCTCTCTCTCTCTCTCCCTCTTTCTCTCTCTCTCAGCCTGAAGTAAAGCTAAGTGAACATTCTTGGAGTGATTAGGCCTGTTTAACGCTTCTTTCTGGCATCACTGCTCTCTTTCCTGGCATGGCAGCTCGTCGCACACACACACATTCCCACACACACACACAGACACACACACCACACACACACACACACACTTCAGAACCCAGTGTATGTTTGTACATGCCCCTTCAGTGTCAGATACGTGTTGAACTAGATGTCTCCCTAAACTGCCCTGATATAAACAGCGATAGACCCGTGACCTCAGATACCATCCCAGAGATGAGCAAGAGCGAAAGAAGTTCACAGAGTGACCCCTGCTCAATAAAACAGCCCGATGGCATAGTGATGAGCAATCGCGACCCCTCCAGCAGCTCCAGTTAGAGCTGCGCTTCAGGCTTGTGACCTCTACAAAGTTAAACTGAGAGAGTTTACAGAATACAGAACCAGGCTTGAAGCAAAAGCCGTGCCTTTAACTCTAGTGCTGATATTATTACTGTGTGTGTTTGTGTGTGTTTGTGTGTTTGTGTGTGTGTGTGTGTGTGTGTGTGTGTGTGTGTGTGTGTGTGTGTGTGTGTGTGTGTGTGTGTGTGTGCGTGCATACAACACTGGATTTATTTATGCCTAACATTATCCTCAACAAGCTGAATTCACTGTAATAACCCAGAGAATCGACCGCAGATGTTTACGTCATTAAAACATGATTTCATCGGGCCGTTAGTCTCCAGTTCTGTTTTTTTTTAATTTATTTATTTTATTGGCTGCACTTTGCCCATCAGCATAGAGCTAGATTTATGAATTATGAATCTCAGTCGAGCAGTAAATTTTAAAAACGTTCCTCCAATATGGAAAGCATGTCGTCATAATCAAAATAAATGATGTGAGCTTTTATCCCGACGGACTTTCTGAAGCGCGTGCTTTATAGGTCCGGTGCAATGCTGACACCTGGTGGTGCTCTTTAATTTATGGACTGCACCTGAAGCACGGGCTCGTTTACGTCCGTCTGTAGATTCCGTCATCTGCTCTAAAGGGGATGATTCATTGGTAATGTTTTCGTTGCTATGGCAGCAGGATAAACACAACTCCAGACCCCAAATTTCTATGCATGATTGTGTAAGCGACCCGACTTGTTCTGACCGACGCTCCCTGTTTTCACAGCATACATGAAGCGACGCCACAGTTCGGTTAGCGATACCCAGCCGGTGGAGACTGGCCTGATGGGGGCAGACTTCGGCCCAGGCACCAGCCCCCAGCACCACCCTCAGCAGCATCTGAAGAAGCCCCGGGTGGTTCTGGCTCCTGAGGAAAAGGAGGCACTGAAGAGGGCCTACCAGCAGAAGCCCTACCCCTCTCCCAAAACCATTGAGGAACTGGCAACCCAGCTCAACCTCAAAACCAGCACCGTCATCAACTGGTTCCACAACTACAGGTACCTTCTGAAGCACCTTATTAAGTTACATCAGTCCGTGTCTTAATACAGAGTTTTGTTTCATCGGTCATGAATTTGTGAAACTTGCTCGATTTATATATGATCCTGAACAACAGTTACAAAAACTTAGGAAGCATAAAACAATAAAACATGAGGAATTCCTCTAATTCTCTCTCTCTCTCTCATTCATTCTCTCTCTCTCTCATTCATTCTCTCTCTCATTCTCTCTCTCCCTCTCTCACTCATTCTCTCTCTCTCCCTCTCTCACTCATTCTCTCCCTCTCACTTATTCTCTCTCTCTCATTCTCTCTCTCTCTCTCCCTCTAGGTCTCGTATTCGCCGAGAGCTCTTTATCGAGGAGATTCAGGCAGCAGGCTCAGGCTCGGCTTCAGCAGGTGAGGGCGGCTCACCTTCAGTCCAGGCAGGAAAAGGAAGTGATGGTTGCGACGGCACGGATTCAGATGGCACAGCCGAAGGCAGACACGATGCCCCCGGCGAAGAAAAGCCCACCTCCGGTCCCGAGGACATGCCCAAGGAGCCCACTCCGTCTAACTCGCCGACCCCGAGACCCCCCACTACCTCAGCCACCGAAGGACCTGGCACCAGCGGGCACCAGGGCGGCACCTCGGCCCTCGGCCTGTTCGGCTTTTCGCGTAACCCCAAGGACAACAGCCTGCGTAAAAAGAAAGCCGCCAACCTCAATAACATTATCCACCGGCTGGAGAAAGCCGCCAGCAAAGAGGAGCCGTCCGAATGGGAGTTCTGAGTCCTCGCTAGCGTCCACACCCACACACCCACACACTCACCCTCCCCACTACCCCCAATCAGACCTAGGAGGAGACACTTACCTCCCGAGGGCATAGCCAAAGTCAAGTGCGGCCATGAGACTTTTATTTTATGAAAAAGGAGAAAGAAGTGAATAAGTGCAGTAGTGCGTGTAAGAAGAGGAAGCGGATCGTTCCGGATTCTTGTACCGAGATGAAGCACTTAGCCGTCCGTCGGCCGGCCACGGCGCCCAAATAAACCACCCCAAAACTCAGCATTAAGCTGCCTCGCTCTCTCATCTAGGGCTCTTTCCTTCAAAAGGCACACTTCAAGGAGAGGATCAGCACACTCGCCTGAAAAGTGCACACAGACTCCGAGCTCTGATTCTTCACACTGTTGATTTGAGTTACTGTTACACTTATTTTTTATTTTTATGTCTCTCTATTTTTTTTTTTTTTTTTTTTTTTTTGTAATCGACGTGTGTGTGTAATATTTTTAACCTACTCCATAATGTCTGGCTGAAAAACAAGAGGATTGAGAACAAAAAAAAAAAGACAGTTACTGAAGGAAAGGTTTAGGAAGTTCATCCTCACATTTCCTGTCTCTCCCTCCACAAGCGCCATCTAATGGCTGAGGACCTCCTGCATTTCTTCACCTTTTTTTTTCAACAGGAAGTCCTCTGATGAAGAACAAGGTCTTTTTTACACACACACATATATATACAGGATATATATGTATACACACACACACACACACACACACACACACACACACATATATAGCAATTTGGTTGCCACTAAGAGATTGCACAGTCTATTGACTCTAAAGGACAAAAAAGTGATACAAAAAAATACTCACTTTTTTGGAAGGGAGAATTAACTTAAAGGGAAAAAAAACAAAAAAGTTTTAAAACTTTGGATAGAAAAAAAATCACAATTTTTGTACATCAAAAAAAGGTGCAAGGTTTAAAGAAGAAAAAAACAAACAAACAAACGGACAGACGCGAGAACACATCGTGGTAGCTGACTGCCAGTTCGTCACGTAGAGCTCTAACGGCGCACATAGCATCTTTATGCACGCTTCACGCCACGTTATAACGTTTCAAGACACGTAAAAAGATCAAACGAAGCAGAGATTATAACATCTGGTCTAGACGCTTAATAAGGCTCTGCTCGATTATATATAAAAAAAAAAACACAAACAAAAAAAAAACGTTGGCATCTGTTGCAGGACGGAGGACTAGAGGACTGTGGGGTTGTAGTTCTGTACTCATTAGACACGAGTGGTACTGTTAAGTCTTCGGGGTGGGTTTTAGTTTTTCCTCTGACGTCGCCACGAGATGCACAGTTCACTTTAAAACCAAAAACAAACGAAACAAAAAAGAAAACGCACCCCACGATTCGGCCGTGATCCAGGCGTGTGTGTGTGTGTGTGTGCGCGCGCGTGTGTGTGTGTGTGTGTGATTTCGAGGGATTTATTTTAAGGTGAACTCGACTCCTAATTTCTTTTTTTTTTCCCCTCCTCCTCCTCCTTCCTCCTCCATTATCAAGTCTCTAAAAGGTACCTTGGTTAAAAAGAAGTACTGTTAGGTTTGTCAGCGTTGGAACCGAGCACACGCGCGAGCACCAAGTAACGTGATACCAAAGTGTTGCTTCATATTTCTTAACCAGATGCATTTCTTCCTCGCTTAAAATATAGGAATATATTATAATAATAATAATAATAATAGTGATCGTGCTCCAACCAAATTTCTGTTAGGGAAAAACTCCTCATTTGGTATCTGTGAAGCATACTGGCGTGTATTTCTTTTTATTTTATTTTGGTTTTCCTCTCTCTCTCTCTCTCTCTCTCTCTCTCTCTCTCTCTCTCTCTCTCTCTCTCTCTTTTTTAAACTGGAGGTAGCCCATAATGACGAGGCGCCGTGTGTACAGACACCGCCGTCCTCTCGGACCCCGAACATGCTCTCAGTGCCTGTTATAATCCACTGCCTCCCTTCTGTACGTCTGTGTGTACGTGTGTGTCAGCTTGTGTACGAGATCAGGTTGTACATATTACACACACACACACACACTCATGTAGAGTGCACAACTGCCCCACTTCCTCCCTCATTATCATAAGCTGTCATGTTATAACCAATCATTAGCATTAATAGGCTTCTAATGAAGTAGTGGATTTAATTTGTTTGTTTGTTTTGTTTGTTTGTTTTTTGTAAACGATTTTATCGCCATATCCTTAAGCGTCATATAGAGTTGCGAGTTTATTCGGCTTATTTATAGGTGCTTTGTTTCTGTTTATATGAATCTGTCCGTTTTTTTATTGAGTTTCGGTTTATAAGAGGGCGAGTCGTTTATTTTTTATTTTGTTTGTTTGTTTGTTGTGTTTATTTTTCTGTCTGTCTTATAATTTTTAGACTGATTTTAGACTGCCGGCAGTATTGGGTAATATTTACAAGATTTAGTTCTCGTTACGTTGTATATTAATGAATTCTGCAGATTATTTGAACTCGTTTATGTTACTTTGGAATTCTAACGATGTCACTTAAAAAAAAAACGATCACGGCGGCATTTAATGGCTGACTAAAAGCCGTTCACTTTTTATCGTACGTTTGATTTGTCGTTACTCTTTTACTCTTTCTCACGTAGTACGAAGCATCGTGTCTCTTTCGTATCCTCTGATAATATTTGACGTGTCTGGGAATCCTGTCTCTCTTTTTTTTTTATTTTTTTTTTTTATTATTATTACTTTAGTGAGCGTGTTTCGTACCTCTCAGGCCCTGTGTACACTGGCGTTTCTATCTCTGCGCTTCAGAGAGTGTGGATTTCCCTTAAATGTTGTGTTCGGGACACTGCAGATGATCGCTGTGTGTGTGTGTGTGTGTGTGTGTGTGTGTGTGTGTGTGTGTGTGTGTGTGTGTGTGTGTGTGTGTGTGTGTGTGTGTGTGTTCGCGCGCGCGCTTGGATCTTCGTACGCTGGTTGTTTTGGTTGACGGCGTGTTTTTTTTCCCACCCACACACTTCATTCTGTTAAATTTCTGCACTATTACAGCATTAAGGTTCGTCTACATTGTAATTGAGGTTTAAGGAGAACTTGGTGTTCGTGCTTTTTTTTTTTGTTTGTTTGTTTGTTTGTTTGTTTTTTTGGACTCACGTCGTCATCATCAGTACGATCGCAGTTAAAGCGAAACTTTGCAGCGTTTCAGCGCGTTAAAAAAGAAATTATAATTCGTATAAAAAAAAAAGCTCAGGATTTATTTCTCAACAGTAAGGTTTTATATCCTCAGATCTGTCCTCACTATAGCACGGTTACAGCGATGAATGAATTAAAGCTCCAGAGCAGGTTCTATAGTGGGTTTTATCACATGGAGAGATGTTAAGGATGCCCTCTAGTGGTCAATTACATTAATTTAGCGATTTCTTTTTTTTAATATTAAACCCCGATAAATGATTATCCCGTCTTCTTTCATGCAACATAGACTGTTAACTGTAGGCTTCGGTTGCTAAGCAACGTAATGGACGGAACTGTAAGTTTGTGACGGGTTTTATCGGTTTACGTATAATAAGGTTATCGTTCCGCACTCGGACGTGCGTATAACCACAAACGTTCGCATTCGGACAACGAATATAAAATTAAATCAAAGCCAGATGGAAATGTTGGAAATGTAGAATTTCTGCATATCATTTCGAAACATAACATCGAGGTCACTGACTTTTTTTTTTTTTTTTTTGTAATTGGCAGTAAAATTAGCTAAATAAAAAAAATTATGACAAAGTAAAATGTGGAATTTTAAAGGTTTAATCAGGATTAGTTTTATTATTATTTTTATTTTATCTAAAAGAGTAGAATTAAGAGCAGAATTCACTCAGACAGCTCTAATATCCGAGCTATTGAGCTCTTTATTGAGCCCCCCGAGCCCCCCCCCCCCACCCCCACCCCCACCCCACCCCGAATGCAGCGGCGTGAATACTGAGCTCACAGCTAAGTCCTAGGGATCGTTTGCACTTATCCATATCATTTCATCTCACTTCTTTTCAGCCGGGTGACGTTTGGCCTTCGACCGCACTGCGTCCCGCTTTCAAAGCACAAAGACCGAGGTCAAAAGGAGAGAAACAGAAAAAAAAAAACGTCTGCGGAACCGAGGAAAGTTTCCGAGCCGTAACTGCCGTCGAGATTATCGCAAACTTCGCAAAAGCCCTTTACAGGTTCAATGAATCGTCTTGGCAAGCACTTAAAGCAGCACACTGCGATTTGCGTTTTGCAAAAATGAATAAATAAAACTCAATCTTTTTCTGCACCCAGTGCATCTTTATTTGAATCTCCTATTCATTTAAAGCTGGTAATGCAATTACCGTCATATCGGAACTATAAATCTAAAAGGTTTTAAACCCAAATCCACACAAATTTCTCATCGCCTTTCGAGTTCCAGAGTTAAAGCACTCGCCTATTTCACAACTTTCATTTACCCTGATGTTAGATTTGTAGCTAAAGCACTTCCAGATTGCACAGTAAGACCCTGTGGCCGATCACTGACAAAGCACAATCGTACACCGCTTCAGGATCGGATCGGCGGGGGCAAAAACCAGACCTCGTTTTTCATCATTCTTTTTTTTTTTTACGTCGTTGCTTAGACACGTCGAGTCCGAGATTCTCCCCTCACGTGTCGAGTGCCTTCTCACCTCGTGAGATAGTCGTTTACGAGGAAGTTTCCGTATCACTACAAAACACTAAGACGACCGTTCCAGGTTTTTACAACCGTTTATAGAATAAAAGATGCCGCGTCGTTAATCCAGATCAAATTGCATTAAAAAAAATAATAAAAGTCTGAACACTAAACTCTCGAGAACTCGAGCTCGGTACTCATCCCTGCTCTTCTTTTTTTTTTTTTTTTCCCCCACAATCGCTTTTTTTTTTTAAACGGAAAAATAAAACCCGTCCGTCCTCAAACGCACGAACGCCAAGTTCTTCTCTTCAGTCTTTAACGTATCGGACTCGTCAGAAAGCTTTCAGCAGCCCCACACGTTTTTACATCCTTCAGGGCTTTCACACGTCTGATTAAATCCTCCAGGTTTCGCAGATTTACTGAATTATGTATGGTTTGATTTGACACGGATGGATCTCCTTTCTCTTGGTGCTCGAGGCTGATTTATTTATTTTTATTTCTTTTTCCCTTCGTTTTGTTTTTTTTCGTTCGTTCGTTCACCGGTGCGTGTGGCGTGTTTTGTACTGACTGGTCAGTGGAAGATATTTAGTTTTGTCTCTTATGCGAAGTTATTCATACACTGATGAGAACACTGAGTTACGTGACTTGAATGGACCCGTGTTGAAGTTTTTGTGGTTTTGTTGTTGTTTTTAGATTTGTTTTGTTTTTAACGTGTCGTCCTGCTCTTTTTCTTCTTTTACGTGTCTGTTACATGATCCGATGAAGAATTCAGACCCACGATTTCATCTGCTGTTCAGTAATTGTTCGGGGAAGTGAGAGAGAGAGAGAGAGAGAGAATCCTTTACAGCAGCTGTTTTTAAAGAAACCAAATACTGTACTAAAACGGGTTATTGTGTGCATGCGAGTGCATCTATCAGGTCAACAAAGTTATTTTTTTTTTTTTTTCTGTTTTACATCGTTCCTTAATCACGTATCGCCTCCTCCCCGTTCCATCTGTTTTATTCCCCCCTTAACTTGAGCTCAGGCGAAAACAAAGACATACAGTTGAATTCGTTTGTTCGTTTCGTTCCACTTCAAATCAACCGATTTTAACACAATCGCTTTAAGACCTCAAAAGATTCAACGGTGAAGCTCCGTATCGAAGAACCCCGATCCTTTCGCTCACGACCCGACTGCTGTTAGTCTCCGTTCGTTTAGTTTCTTTCTTCCGTTTCGTTCTTTACGTAAAGCGCCGATCCGTTCCCGAGGAGGTTCTGAATAATCCAGGGAAGATCTTGGAAAGCCTGGTTCTCAGTGCGTGGATCTCACCGCTCGAGAAAGAAAAAAAAAACAAGTCTCTGACTCTGAGGACGGAGAAACCGAGACACGAGTGACTTCATTACGGAGTCATTTTTGCTAAAAGGCTTTTATTTTGTTTTAGGTGCTCGAAGACAGGCGTGTAATCACAAAGCGTGATAGATATCTACTCACACACAGGGATGCATCGATACTGTTTTTCAGACTGTTAGCACTGATACTTAGTGTTAAGCAGTCGAAGTCACGTGACATTTTATTGAACCCACTTTGTAATGACGGAGATCGTCATGCTGCGTTCACACGAACGGGCAGAAAGCGACCGGCATTCATTCGTTTTCAGTGAGAGCTGATTTCAGTGACTGGTCGTAAGTGTGTTGATCAGAGCGACTAAATTGAGAAACTTTATGCAAACATGGAGCGACTCGGTGACGGTTGATTTTATCAGCAACACGCCGATAAACGTTATTACCATGGCGACGCATGCCGGCCACGTCACAGTACCGCGACTGGAGACTCGGGCGAGTGAAGGCAGCATCAGTGTCGGTAACATGTGAAAGAAGGCTCAGTGCTCGGGGTTCAGTGCTCGGGGTTCGGTGCTCGGGGTTCGGTGCTCGCTGAATTGAACTGTTCTGTGCACACAGGCGTTTTTAACCATCAGCGATCCTGCTCAGCCGCTCACGCTCTGTATCAAAGAGGTTTTATCAGATTATCGCCATCGTACGTAGACTGCGTGACAGCTACTGTACATGTGATGATCCTGCAAGTTTGTGTTGATCGTTTTCATTAAAAAAAAAATCCATTCGCAAGTTCTCTCGAGACAAAATCTTCAGCTTTGAGTACGATTAATTAGCCACAGTTACAGTACAGAGGATATCAGTCTCCGTACCGATGCATCCCTGTTTTGAACAGGTAGAATACGTGCAAATTTCCTTCAAAATTCAGGAACCTAAATGCGAACGCCGTCCATAAATGGAGAAGAACGGACATCACTCGCACTCTGTCGTTACACGCCGACCCGACCGTGACTTTATTTCAGAGCATCAGGTCCGCCTCCCGTCGTCTTCATCGCGTTGGCCTCAACAGAGAATTGTGACTTTCTTACGAGCGGATTTTGTGAATTGCAGATTGAACTGTTATTTTTGTACCGAAGTAAATCAGATATTCTATTACACCACCATGCAAAACGTTGTACAGGTTTTACCGAGACATATCGTACCGTGTGTCCAGCCGTTACTCCTCGGTGTCGTATCGCGTGTGTTTCGATGGTAGCGGACGTGCACAGGACGACACCGGCCTCTTTATCAGGACCGACGAGCCTCTGTCGTCCTGTAGCGGATATGAAGTGGATTCTTCTGAACTGAGCGGAATCACTGGGACGCCGACACGGCGTCAGTCGTGTAGCCGGTCAGAGTTTTTATGTTTATGGATTTTGTAAGTTTGTTTCCTATGACGTTTATTTTAAAGCATTATAAAGCGCGACGGCGTAGAAGCGAACGGCTCTCGCTTTTTTTTTTGTTCGTTTTTATTTTAACGAAAGCTTTAGAACTGACGTGTCGATTTAAGTGTCATGAATCTGTCCATCGTCCCAAATCTCGAACGTCTAGAGGGCGAGCAAGTTCTTGGTGAATAAATAAATAAATAAATAAATAAGAAGAAGAAGAAAGAGAAAAAATCCCAATCCGTTCGCTACAGTCGGCTCGGACCGTGGGGTCGATGGGAATCGTAGTCTTTGCTGCTAACAGGAGTCATGACGTTTTTTTTTCTTTCCACGTCGATTTGACGATTCGTTTAAATCATCTGTCGTAATCTTAATCCGGGTTACAAAAGCATTTTGTAAGAAGTTGTTTCAGAGATTACACTTAGTCATTTGTATTTAAAAAAAAAAAAAATCAATAAAAAAACTCTACTTATCGGCCGTTTTGTGGCTCTTCACACTCTTTGATCACTTTACTACTTCAAGCCACCCTGCCAGATTTCTAGTCTTTTTTTTCTAAAGGACGCTTTTCCAGCTTGAAGCTTTGGAAAGCTGGGACACTACTTTAATATCCGGGGTGGGATTATATCAGGACTGACACATAAACAAACAAAAAAAAAAAAAGAGGGGGGGGGCGGGGATTTGGGGCCACACCCACACCCTGCCTTAAAAGTGCCAGAGGCCTCAAAGCTCCCTCGTGTACATGGTGTATTACATACAGGAGGGAAAAAAGTTGTATTTTGTCCACTAGCGTTTGATAAGCACTCACTACGAACGGGTTTAAGATGTAAACACACAGTCCAAATAATAAACGACAAAAATAACGATTAAAAAAAATACAAAAAAAAACAACGAAGAACACGAATACTTTCTATGTATAGTATGTGTAAGAAGATGTACAAACTTTATCAGATGATATTTCGAGAGGACTTTCGAGAGAAACGCTCCGAAGGCCAGACGACTTTGTGTGTGTGTGTGTGTGTGTGTGTGTGTGTGTGTGTGTGGGACGAATACGGATCATGCCAAATACTAAGATTATGTCAGACGTTCCCTGAGACTCTGTTGAGGTGTGTGTGTCTTGACGTGGTTTTGTATGGAGTGTGTGTATATACTTTTGTGTTTATTGGAATTTTGCTTTCTCTCTCTCTCTCTCTCTCTCTCTCTCTCTCTCTCTCTCTCTCTCTCTCTCTCTCTCTCTCTCTCTCTCTCGTTCTCTGGTTAGTGCTTATCTTGACTAAACACCAGTCATTCTGAGGTTTGTATTTAGGAGAGTGTGACCGCAGATGAGATTTGTCTGGCTCCAGTTTGGGTATACACACACACACACACACACACACGCCCCAGACTCATAAGTCAGTACTAAGTTTTAGGGTGTGTGTGTGTGTGTGTGTGTGTGTGTGTGTGTGTGTGTGTGTGTGTGTGTGTGTGTGTGTGTGTGTGTGTGTGTGTGTGTGTGTGTGTGTGTTCAACATGCTCACTGACTTTCAGTTTCTCTGTTTTTTTTTTGGTTTTTTTTTTGGTTTGTTTTTTATACAAGTGATTGATGTTTGAGTGTTTTTTCCTTCCTCACACTTTTCCACTAGACATGGTGCCATACACCCGAATAGCGCGATTCTGCAAAGCAATCCCATCATGCCTCTGAACGTAGACCCACTGAATCACCATCCTTGAAGTCATTGTGAGATTTAAAAAGACTAAGCGATCTTCCCGAACTCCACCTTGTGTGTGTGTTTCAGTGTGACCTCGTCACTTCAGTCTGCATGAGCGTTTTATACTTGTACTGCCTTTCTCCTCTCTCTCCCTCTCTCTCCCTCTCCCTCTCTCTCTCTATCTCTCTATCTATCTGCTCACCTCCCAGCCTCACGGTAGGTCCGGGGTTTAATTTCACGTTTGTTTTCCTCTGATCTTTGTGTTAGTTTTTTTTTTTCTTTCTTTCTTTCCTGTTTTTTTTTTTTTGTTGTTTTTTTTTTTAGTGTCATGTAGTCTGTTCTCAGCACTGTAAGACAGTCCCTTATACAATATGGAGAAGCAATATCACTGTAAGAAATCTTCACAATGTATTATTATTATTATTGTTACTATGATTATGATTATTCACTAGCACCCTAGGTGTGATAATTGAAGTAAATATCTTTTATACAAACACAGATGGCTTGTGGTCCGTCCCTTTATTTATCCTCGACTCCGACGCACACTTTTTTTTTTTTTTTTAAGTACGAGGACACAAATTTGGTGACTCGCATGATTTAGACGGTGTCCTATAGCAGTTTGTATTTTTTAAAGCGTCTGTTTACATCTTTCTGGGACAGAAATTACACCCGGTTTCGTTACAGTATAACGGTGTCGTCACGGTAACGAGACGTCATTTCCGGGAACCTTCTGCTTTACGCTTAACACACCACACTATGGGGTTTATGTTCTGGGCGAGAACTCGTAGCTTTCCCTGTGAATAAACCGTGCTAATGACACAACAAAGCCGTAACATGGAGTTAATAAAGTTTGGTGTCTCCTTGGGTAATATATCGGCACAGCCGAACCTGTTCCATCTCTTTTCCCAAGTGATCGATCGTTAAATATACATCCTCACCACAGGTAAGTT
This sequence comes from Tachysurus fulvidraco, assembly GCF_022655615.1. Classification (NCBI taxonomy): domain Eukaryota; kingdom Metazoa; phylum Chordata; class Actinopteri; order Siluriformes; family Bagridae; genus Tachysurus; species Tachysurus fulvidraco. The sequence continues at coordinate 16,074,689 of NC_062539.1, forward strand.
CATCTGTTTACGGATACCAGAAAATGGTTTGAGTAAAAATTTATAATAAGTGAATAGAATTTTAAGTCTCTTGAGAGTTCTTTGATGATGTGATGTTTGTGGCACAGTTTAATGTGTGTGTGTGTGTGTGTGTGTGTGTGAGACAGGACGCTACGCTGCGCTTCAGGTGGAGTTTTCAGCTGCCGTAAAGACCAGTGCCGAGCAGAAGGAGCTCATCTTCAAACTGGAGCATGACCTGAGCACCATCCAGGCCATGTCCTCCCTGTCACGCCCTGAAGCTGAGGTACACCACACACAGTAGAGACTCCAGCACACAAAGAGAGATCGCTATGACATGAAACTCGACGTTCACGCGACTGAGTGCTAACGCTTGAGATTTGTGTCCTCTAGGGGGCGGACCTGAGCGCCATGGACCGAATCCCTGAGCCTATTAAAGAGGCTACGGCTCTGTTTACAGGTAATGCACACAAATTATATACTGTGTACCACATGAAGCTGGGACAGTCTGTAAACCTGTGTGTGTGTGTGTGTGTGTGTGTGTGTGTGTGTGTGTGTGTGTGTGTGTGTGTAGGATTAGGTGTCTCTCAGTCTGAGCTGCCTCAGGGTCAGATGGACTCTCTGCTGTCCATCATCTCCAGCCAAAGAGAGAGATTCCGAGCTCGCAACCAGGAACTGGAGACTGTAAGTGTCCTTACACTCGTGCCCTTGTTCCCCAAGCTCACTTGCCTAAGCTTACTCGTGCCCTTGTTCCCTTTTTTGTTTCTCTGTAAATATTTATCTCTTACTATGTTTATTTTCTTTGTGCGCTCTCTCACTCTCTCTCTCTCTCTCCCTCTATCTCTCTCTCTCTCTCACCTCATGCCATTTCTCTCGGTCTCTCAGGAGAACCGTTCTCTGCAGCAGACTCTGCAGGTTCTGCAGTCAGAGCTGGACAGTCTACGTGCTGACAACATCAAGCTGTATGAGAAGATCAAGTTCCTGCAGAGTTACCCAACCAGAGTGAGTCCTCAGACCTGCAGCTCTGACATCTCACTACATCCACAGTTTCTTTCACTGGGTCAGATGTATGACTCACACAAAGAGATATGATTCATACAGAGATATGATTCATACACAGAGATCCGATTCACACAGAGAGATCTGATTCACACACACAGAGAGATCTGATTCACACACACAGAGAGATCTGATTCACACACACAGAGATCTGATTCACACACACAGAGATCTGATTCACACAGAGAGATAGGATTCACACACAATGATATGATTCACACAGAGAGATATGATTCACACACACAGAGATATGATTCACACACACAGAGATATGATTCACACACACAGAGATATGATTCACACACACAGAGATATGATTCACACACACAGAGATATGATTCACACACACAGAGATATGATTCACACACACAGAGATATGATTCACACACACAGAGATATGATTCACACACACAGAGATCTGATTCACACACACAGAGATCTGATTCACACACACAGAGATATGATTCACACACACAGAGATCTGATTCACACACACAGAGATCTGATTCACACACACAGAGATCTGATTCACACACACACAGAGATCTGATTCACACACACAGAGATCTGATTCACACACAGAGAGATCTGATTCACACACAGAGATACGATTCACACACAGAGATGCGATTCACACACAGAGATGCGATTCACACACAGAGATACGATTCACACACAGAGATACGATTCACACACAGAGATACGATTCACACACAGAGATACGATTCACACACAGAGATACGATTCACACACAGAGATACGATTCACACTACACAATTATGACCGTTTGTCAACTGATGTATGAAGAGGAAAAATGGCACCATGAGCGTGTAACGATTCCCTATTAAAAAAAAAAAGCCTTTGTTAATAGCTTAATGTGCTACAGAGGACACATGTGCTTTATGTGTAAAATCTACATAACATCACACTGTTATTACAGGCTAAGTTCACTGACGCTGATATTGTGTGTGTGTTTAGAGTGGAGGCAGTGATGACACCGTGATGCGCTACTCTTCACAGTACGAGGAGAGGCTCGACCCCTTTGCCTCCTTCAGCAAGAAGGTGAGACGAGACTCAGGCTGATCACTGACGTGTTTAACTGACATCACTACAGAGTAAAGCTTTACGTGAGATCTCATCCTCTCCAAATTTTTGTTCTCAGGAGCGCCAGAGACGATATCTAAGTCTCAGCCCATGGGACAAGGCTACCCTTAGCTTGGTGTGTTCCTCACACACACACACACACACACACACACACACACACACACACACACTGCAGTTGTTTTTCAGTCCACATGCCCCCCAGAGGTGACGTTCTAACATACCAGCATGACATCACCACCACCCCGACCTCGGCTTCATGCCTTTGACCCGTGCTGAGATCTGGCAACCCTGCTGCTTCTAACTGATGTCTGATGGCAGTTCTGTTCTATCCATAAATGTTATAATGAAGCATATTTAAAGTCTTTTCACTCATTCATTTGTACACAAACATTTTCCCTTTAACGTACATTTTCATACGAACATAAACACTTACAGATTCGGTGTGTCTGTATTACAGGGTCGTGTCATCCTGTCCAACAAAATGGCCAGAACCATCGCTTTCTTCTACACCCTCTTCCTCCACTGCCTGGTGTTTCTGGTAACGAGCAATGCATCTGTTATTAGGAGCAGGATAAAGATGATGTTTTGTCAGACAGCGAAGAGACAAAAACTAGAAGCGTGCTAGCGAACGTTAGCTAGAAACGCATTAAATATGCTAGCTGGCAATATTGTGTACCTGAAATGGAGCGTCTGGTTTTGTTTGGTTTTCTTTCCTGTATAAGAAGTGATAGGTTTTTAAAAATCTAGTTTTTTAGATCTTACTGCTACAAGATGAACCTCCTTCTCCTCACGATATTTTGCCAGCCTGCTAATCATTCTTAAATGGACAAACTGTATATGACCGGGAGTTTCATGTTATTATATAACTGTAATATAATGATCTGGTAATATTAATGTTTCAGGTGCTTTATAAAACAGCCTGGAGTGAGAGCATTGGGCGTGACTGTGCTGCGTACTGTGCTAAGAAGTGAGTGCTCTCTCTCGCTCTCTCTCTCTCTCTCTCTCTGTGTCTGTGTCTCTCTCTGTCTCTCTCTCTCTGTGTGTCTCTGTCTCTCTCTCTCTGTGTGTGTGTGTCTGTCTCTCTCTCTGTCTCTATCTCTCTGTCTCTTTCTCTCTCTCTTTCTCTCTTTGTGTCTCTGTCTCTCTCTGTCTCTATCTCTCTCTTTCGCTCTCTTTCTCTGTCTCTCTATCTCTGTGTCTCTATCTCTCTCTCTCTCTGTCTGTCTCTCTCTGTCTTTATCTCTCTCTGTGTGTTTGTCTCTGTCTCTCTCTGTCTCTCTTTCTCTGTCTCTTTCTCTCTGTCTGTCTCTTTCTCTCTCTCTCTCTCTTTCTCTCTCTCTCTCTCTCTCTTTCGCTCTCTTTCGCTCTCTGTCTCTATCTCTCTCTCTCTGTGTCTGTCTCTCTCTGTCTTTATCTCTCTCTGTGTGTTTGTCTCTCTCTCACTCTGTCTCTCTCTTTTCTCTCTCTGTCTCTCTCCGTCTCTCTCTTTCTCTCTCTTTTGCTCTCTTTCTCTGTCTCTCTCTCCTTCTCTGTCTCTCTCTTTCTCTCTCTCTCTCCGTCTCTCTCTCTATCTCTTTCTCTCTCTGTCTCTCTCTCTCTGTCTCCCTCTCTCTCTTTCTCTCTGTCTCTCTCTCACTCGTCTTCTCCTTCATCACTGCCACAGGAGTTGCACTTGGAGTGCTGAACAGATTCCATATTGAATAAGCATTAAAGAAACAAAAATACAGGAAATTTCTCCCTGACATCTCCGTCACACGCTTTAGTCATCGTGATCTCTGATATAAACTCTTTCTCTCTTTCCCTTCACCTTTCAGGTACTCGGACCATCTGCACCGTTTCCACGAGAACGGCGAAAACGGGGATATGTGGCAGTAAACAAAAGAAGCGTGACGTTTAAAGCTGACGGTCTTCATGGTTTCTTTACTCTATCGCTTTAATATATTACTGTAACTTCGACTTAGTACCTTGTATCCTAAATCAACGCTATTCACACGCAAAGGCTTAAATAATTCAAATCAGAGTGTAGATCCTGATTACAGCCGCTAGAGGGCGCACTTCTATTCGTCATTATAGAGTATAAATCAGTATAACGGAGCGTTTGTGAGCATGCAGCTGATTCATAAATCTAATCAAAGAAAACATTCTGCTCTCATTTTAGGGACAAGTTTATTTCTGAATTATTCTTCCTTCTTTCTTCTTTGATTTCTTTAGACACTGTTAATGATTAGTTGGTGATCCCCCCCCCCCTAAATAATTTCAGTGATTTTCAGGGTCTGGGTTTATGTAGTAATGTAGAAATGAATAAATATGATTAGAGTTGTGGAAAGTTATACCTGGGATTGAGGGTCTGTCTGTAAACTGGACAAACTGAACTTTGGTTATTTGAGCAGTAAGATTAGAGATCGGAGATAGCTGAAGATCTCTCTCCTGTTTTGTTCCACACATTACATCAAGTTATGATCTGAATCGTGTAACCAGATGTGAGCGTAATACATTTCCTCTATTTGTTTTTTCTCTTATTAACGCAATAAAATACTTCCAAGCATCTACGACGGGTCGATCGTGGTTATGTATTTATTCATTTATTATGATTTATTAAAGCTTTGCTGGTTAGTGGATTAAGTATAAGTAGATGATTTATTTCTATACGTTCTATAGTCTTCATCTCTCCATCTTAAATCGATATTAAAGCAGCAGTATGTTATTTATTTATTATTTATGTGGCCTTTGGCCTCTCAAATGAGCAAATGCCTCAATCGGTTGTTAGTCGTTTAGGATAAAAGTGTCTCCTAAAATGAGACAGAGAGAGAGACAGACAGGCCGAGAGAGAGAGACAGACGGACTGAGAGACAGACAGAGAGACAGACAGACAGACAAACCGAGAGAGAGACAGACGGACCGAGAGACAGACAGAGACAGAACGAGAGAGAGAGAGAGAGAGAGAGACCGAGAGAGAGAGAGAGAGACAGACCGAGGGAGAGAGAGAGACAGACAGAGAGAGACAGAGAGAGAGAGACAGACCGAGGGAGAGAGAGAGACAGATCGAGAGACAGACAGAGAGAGAAACTGACACGGAGAGAGAGAGAGAGACCGAGAGAGAGATAGACCAAGAGAGAGAGAGACCAAGAGAGAGAGAGACAGAGACAGACCAAGAGAGAGAGAGAGAGTGAGACAGACAGTAAAATGTGAAATGAGTTGGCTTTAAAGGGGTCTTTTAAAGGAATCATTTATAAGACAGTTTTTCATTTTTAAAGTATCCAGTTTTTAAGGTGTCATTCATTCATCACTATGTATATGTATGTGTATGTGACCCGTCACTGATTGTCCTATAGCAGCACAACTAGTACCTAGTTTATTATTTTATTACTTAAAAGTTCATGATTAATATTAGACTTGTATTTAAATGTATTTATCCCTAATGAACAAGACTGAGGTGACTGTGGTGAGGAAAAACTCCCTTAGATGGAAGACGAAGAAACCTCGAGAGGAACCAGACTCAAAGGGGAACCTCATCCTCATTTGGGTGACACTGAAGGGTGTGATTATAAACTGTTATAAACACCAGAGAGTGTTATTATGAATAATGTCCTTTCTACAGTCAGATACAGTCTGAGAATCGTGTATTGATGAGGAGGTCGTTGTCCTTAAACACCACACGGAGTCGGTATCTTCTCTTTAAACGTCTGAAATCTTCATGAAGTGGAATCCAACTGGAGCTGGAACATCTATAGATGCCTCAGGATCCTCACAGGGTTGGTCTCTTCTCACTGAAGGTCTGACATCTTCATGACACCGAACACGACCGGAGCTGGTTCTGTACGATCTCTGGATGCCTCGGGATGGGAAGAAAAAGAGAAGCAAGAGGAGAGAAATTAGTGTATGAGCTGTTTATAATATTAACCAGCACTAGTTAATAATGTGCATGTGATCAGATCTACAGGATCACACAGTTATAGGATGTATCATGTGTATGTCCTGGTAAAGTCATATGTCTTTAATCTACATTTAAACTGGGAGAGTGTGTCTGAGCAGCATTAATATATCAGACATGTGGAGTTACTTCTAAGGAATATCACGTTTCAGGAGAATCAGGTCCATATAAACTCATACTGATGTTTACTAACATGTCTAACGCTCAAGTTCCTCGTCCTCCAGAGCGGCTCTAGGAACGCTCCAAATACGGTTTGTTTGATGTCCGTGCGTCACGAGACGCTCTGTGGGATCACGCCGTCTTTCCTCGAGATGTTTCATGCGGCATTTCACAAAGGTCTTGTTTGTAGATGATGGACTACAGTAATGCCTTCACAGCTGCGCTTTAACAGGAATGAATCAGTGTTCGTGCTGAGGTTTGTGTTTGAGGCCGAACCTTGTAGGGTTCATAATAATTTTTTTTTTTTTTAAAGGACAGGAATTCTAAAAGGAAAAAAAAATTGTATCATGATTTTATAATCAATAAAACATTTCTTGGATATAAAGAAGTTCTTTGTCTTAGTCTTGCTCTTTCTACAGAGAGAGAGAGAGAGAGAGAGAGAGGTGCTTTAATTGATTCTATTGATTAATTCTCTTGAAAAGGCGCTCTGACAGGGGGACAACGTGGCTTAGTGGTTAGCACGTTCGCCTCACACCTCCAGGGTTGGGGGTTCGATTCCCGCCTCCACCTTGTGTGTGTGGAGTTTGCATGTTCTCCCCGTGCCTCGGGGGTTTCCTCCGGGTACTCCGGTTTCCTCCCCCGGTCCAAAGACATGCATGGTAGGTTGATTGGCATCTCTGGAAAATTGATCCTGATCCTGCTGGTGATTTACTAACATCTCGTTCACAAAGACTAACCGATCAGAATCTAATCCTATTAATAAAACCAATAAAATTTTTCCTTCTTAACAAAGAAAACAGAACTCAAATTGTTTATCTGTTTGTATCGATGAACGCTTTCAGGTTTAAAGTCCGGACGGCAGTTTTCAAGAAAAAAAACAACCACACGACATCATAACTCGCTACCAAAAGGTTGTGTTCGTTGTTGGTGACGTGAGCTTGTGATGAAGAGGAAGTGTGTCCTTTACGGTGTTGTGTTGTGTTGTGGTGCTGCACTGGGTGGGGGGGGGGGATTCTGGAGCAGCGGGAGCTCTTTAGACACGGCTGAATAATTCATGTAGTCGCCTTTTAATGCGCATCGTCATCCTGAGCTTTTACACTTTCATTAAAGAGTAACGAAGGCACTCTCCTGTTCAAGTAAACCCACTCACACTGTCTCTCTCTCTCTCTCTCACACACACACACACACTCTTCTCTGTTATCCCGTTTACCACAATTAGCCCCGAGTCGTTTTGTTAACCTGTGGGAGACGGACTGGGTTGTAAATGCGGGAAATGGAGACGAGCTGCAGATGAGGCCATGCTTTTAAAACCCGGCCTGTCAACGATCTGATCTGTTAGCGCTCTGGGGGTGTGAATTAGCATGATTAGCTGAAGCACGCCTACACACAGCACAGGAAGTGGAAGCATTTGTTTGGGGTTTTTTTTGTAGGCATTTTAGTGGCTGAACTCATTTGATCAATGGATAGTTTTGTGGATAAAAGAACACCAGGAGCATTAGTGAGATCAGGCACTAATGATGATGATGGTGAGGAGGTCTGGAGCGAAGTCTGTGTTCCAGTTTATACTGAAGGTGTTCATTTGAGGTTGAGTCAGAGTCAGGGCTCAGTTCAGGACACTCGAGTCCTTCCAGTCCAACATTAACACATCACGTCTTCATGGAGTTCTGTACTTTGTGCACAGGATCGTTGTCGTACTGGGACAGGATTCATCCTCTTAATTCCACCGAAGTGAAACTGTAACGTTACGGAGTACAGAGATAATCTGTACAATGACAGAAGTCCAATTTTCTGGTAACGGTTTAAAAAGGATTGATATACAGTATGTAATGTAGACGTTCCACCTTTATAGTGTGTTTCCTGTTTGATCGGAAGCACAACAGCACCACCGGTGGCTGTAAGTAAAAATACACAGAATGTAAAAGTGTGATATGAAGCTAAGGCTGATTTCTTTCTACTTCGGTCTGTAGATGAACGAGCGAAAGCTCTGAGATTCAATCATAAGCCGTGACTGCGAAAGCGAACGTAGAATAAAGGAGTGAGGAATAAACAAAATGGGTTACTGTGTCAGTTAATGAGTTTTTTGAAGACATTTCATTTACTGTGTGTGTGTGTGTGTGTTTTCTATAATTTATCTTTACTCTGTCTGCTTCTCTATTTCCTTTTTGGAGGTGAAATATTATCGCCCTCTTTCAGGAAACCCCCAGGTTCTCGTTGACCCCTGCTTGGACCGGTTGTCTTGGCAACAGCGCTTCCCATCACTGTCCTCTGTGTGATGCTGGAAGACAAAGTGCAGATGAGTCATTAGATCACGTGATCCTGTTAAGCCAATCAGAGGCTCGTCCTCCCCAGGCTCAGAGCGACCACCAGTGTTAAAACCCTCATAAAGCTCTTTACTTTTCTAACAGCTCCATCCTCCACCTGTGTGTGTGTGTGTGTGTGTGTGTGTGTGTGTGTGTGACACACACTTGACATTTCAAGCTTTCTGATGTGGTGTGTGAGGTGATGTAGATGGATTACGTGGACTTAGCTGTAAACAGTTGATTTAATGTTTTCTCAGATCTGGAAAGATGTTTAAGTACAGATTAAATTCTAAATTAGAAAAGATTCGATCTCTAAATGAATCAAATACAAATGGAAAAATTTAATTCAAAATAAAAAATAACTCAAAATAAATCCATATAAATAAATCAATTATATAGCTAAAGAAAACCATATTTTGAAGACATAATTAACATTTTTGATAATTAAAGAAAGAAATTTCATAAGTAAATAAAAAATAATATTATTTGAATCCCTCGAGAATTTCTGGGTCTAGTGCAGTGAAAGTGGAGGAGGATGAAGAGGAGGAGGATGATTAAATAAATTAGGAGTAAGTTGTGAGTATGCAGCTCATCTCTTAGCTCTCATTTAGAGGGCGGATAGAGGACTGTGTGTGTGTGTGTGTGTGTGTGTGTGTGTGTGTGTGTGTGTGTGTGTGTGTGTGTGTGTGTGTGTGAGAGAGAGAGAGAGAGAGAGAGAGAGAGAGAGTTTTCTGTGTGTGTGTGAGAGAGAGTGAGTGTTTCTGTGTGTGTGTGTGTGTGTGTGTGTGTGTGTGTGTGTGTGTGTGTGTGTGTGTGTGTGTGTGTTTCTCTGTGTGTGTGTGTGTGTGTGTGTGTGTGTGTGTGTGTGTGTGTGTGTGTGTGTGTGTGTGTGTGTGTGAGAGAGAGAGAGAGAGTGTTTCTCTCTCTGTGTGTGTGTGTGTGTGTGTGTGTGTGTGTGTGTGTGAGAGAGAGAGAGAGAGAGTGTTTCTCTCTCTGTGTGTGTGTGTGTGTGTGTGTGTGTGTGTGTGTGTGTGTGTGTGTGTTTTCCTCCCCCTCTGTTCTGAAAGATGTCAATTTAACCTTCTAGTAGAGAACAGCTGAAGGATCAATAAAGTCTTGAATCTTCACTCTCGTCTTTATTTATGTAATAAATGTAATAAATACCACATGTGATCGTGTCCAGTCGTAATCACTAATCATGTCACGCATTAACTTTCTTTTTTTAAGGCATCACATCGTTGTATTATAAAACCTGTTATTATAAAAACAGGTCATATTGGACACGTCACATCATGGTGTGTTCGTCTTGTATTGTGTGTTGTTGTCATGTATTAATTATCGATCCACTGCATCATGCAATGAAGCATGACGTCATATTTCATGTCATGTCACGTCACTGTATCATGTCATGTTGTATCAGCTCGTACTGTATGACATCTTAGTTATGGGTGTGAACATTGTGATGTACTGTACCTGCTCTCTCTCTCTCTCTCTCTCTCTCTCTCTCTCTCTCACACACACACACACACACACACAATGCTGTGGTGTAATTATTCTATCACAATTTTTATCCAGTTATCATTGTGTTGACATTTTTCCCCCCGTCATGCTCCACTCCTCGCAGCACGTTGGACGGAAAAGAAATTCTATTTTCTCATCCAGGAAATGGATAACTCTCAGTGCTCCTGAGGGAAAACCCACCGTATTGATGTTCGCTCTGCTCGAGCCTGTAAAGTTCATAAAGATCTCACTGATCTGCATCAGACATACTGCCTCCTGTTAATACCCCACATGAGGGCTTTGAGATAAGTAACATGGCTCTTCATTTGTGACCACAAAGACATGCAGCGGTTTTAACTTTGTTCTTCAGAGATGAATGCGCCGCCTCACGTGGCTCTCTGCCTAAGAAAGCTCTAGGGCCACACGCGAGTTTTCTTCTTTCGGCTGCTCCCCGTTCGTGGGTCGCGTGAGTGAGTGGATCACGTGAATATTAGATCTGCCACAGATTTTTACGCAGGATACCCTTTCTGACGCTCATATTATCTGAGCACGGGATCCTGCTGCTGGGCCACCGGGATGCCGCATGGACCCTTTTAAGTATGTGTGCAAATCCATTGTGTGATTGTGTCGAGGAAGTCGCCAAATACCGAAACCCATGAGCGATCTTAAACAAACGGATTTAATGGTGTCTTATCTGACGAGTGAGTGAACGGGGAAATGGAAAACAAACTGAGATGCATAGAATAAATGAGAGTTTTGCTATTTGGGACATTAACATACTGTAGGCCTTCATCCAGAGGAAATGACAAACAAGGCAGAAACAAATCCCATTGCTTAGGCCATGGCTGTAAATATAAAGCTGTAAGACACATGATGAGAAAAGCATACGAGGCAACAGAACAGACCCCGGGGTGGGTTGATATTACCCCTTACTCCTGTCCCAGCTGCTGTCCTTTCCTCTCCTCTCCTCCCTTCCCCCCGCTCAGGAGACCACAGCGTGAGAAAGCTTCACCAACAGACAGAGCTCCTTCACTAACAGAGCTCCTTCACTAACAGACAGAGCTCCTTCACTAACAGACAGAGCTCCTTCACTAACAGACAGAGCTCCTTCACTAACAGACAGAGCACCTTCACTAACAGACAGAGCTCCTTCACTAACAGAGCTCCTTCACTAACAGACAGAGCTCCTTCACTAACAGACAGAGCTCCTTCACTAACAGACAGAGCTCCTTCACTAACAGACAGAGCTCCTTCACTAACAGAGCTCCTTCACTAACAGACAGAGCACCTTCACTAACAGACAGAGCTCCTTCACTAACAGACAGAGCTCCTTCACCAACAGACAGAGCTCCTTCACTAACAGAGCTCCTTCACTAACAGACAGAGCTCCTTCACCAACAGACAGAGCTCCTTCACTAACAGACAGAGCTCCTTCACCAACAGACAGAGCTCCTTCACTAACAGAGCTCCTTCACTAACAGACAGAGCTCCTTCACTAACAGACAGAGCTCCTTCACTAACAGACAGAGCTCCTTCACTAACAGAGCTCCTTCACTAACAGACAGAGCTCCTTCACTAACAGAGCTCCTTCACTAACAGACAGAGCTCCTTCACTAACAGAGCACCTTCACTAACAGACAGAGCTCCTTCACTAACAGACAGAGCTCCTTCACTAACAGACAGAGCTCCTTCACTAACAGAGCACCTTCACTAACAGACAGAGCTCCTTCACTAACAGAGCTCCTTCACTAACAGACAGAGCTCCTTCACTAACAGACAGAGCTCCTTCACTAACAGACAGAGCTCCTTCACCAACAGACAGAGCTCCTTCACTAACAGACAGAGCTCCTTCACCAACAGACAGAGCTCCTTCACTAACAGAGCTCCTTCACTAACAGACAGAGCTCCTTCACTAACAGAGCACCTTCACTAACAGACAGAGCTCCTTCACTAACAGAGCACCTTCACTAACAGACAGAGCTCCTTCACTAACAGAGCTCCTTCACTAACAGACAGAGCTCCTTCACTAACAGAGCTCCTTCACTAACAGACAGAGCTCCTTCACTAACAGACAGAGCTCCTTCACTGACAGAGCTCCTTCACTAATAGAGCTCATTCACTAATAGAGCTCCTTCACTAACAGACAGAGCTCCTTCACTAACAGACAGAGCTCCTTCACCAACAGACAGAGCTCCTTCACTAACAGACAGAGCTCCTTCACTAATAGAGCTCATTCACTAACAGACAGAGCTCCTTCACTAACAGACAGAGCTCCTTCACTAATAGAGCTCATTCACTAACAGACAGAGCTCCTTCACTAATAGAGCTCATTCACTAACAGACAGAGCTCCTTCACTAACAGAGCTTCTTCACTAATAGAGCTCATTCACTAACAGACAGAGCTCCTTCACTAACAGACAGAGCTCCTTCACTAATAGAGCTTCTTCACTAACAGACAGAGCTCCTTCACTAATAGAGCTCATTCACTAACAGACAGAGCTCCTTCACTAATAGAGCTCATTCACTAACAGACAGAGCTCCTTCACTAATAGAGCTCCTTCACTAACAGACAGAGCTCCTTCACTAATAGAGCTCCTTCACTAATAGAGCTCCTTCACTAACAGACAGAGCTCCTTCACTAATAGAGCTCCTTCCCCACCTGCTGTATCCTCAGTCTTGGATGTGACAGCGGATGTATTCCACTTGTCCTATCCAGATTTGGCTCTAATCCTAACTCTAATTCCTCGCCCTAACCCACGTGACACAGAACAACGTGACTCGCCATGAGTGTGTATGCAGTTTGGGACGGAGCCTGAACTGAGGACGTCCAGGAGAAACAGCGCGCTCCTGCTTGCGCGCGGCTCCTTTAAGACGCACGGAGGAGAATCTCAGTGTAATACAGAGAAGAGAAAAAGGCTCAGCTGCGCTTCCCCCTCCATCTCCATCCGGTTCGTGCGTCTTCGGACGCTCGGGGAGCGACATGGAGATCCTGTAGGCTGTTTCCTCGCGCTCTTGTCCTCCTTCTACTTCTAATCCTGCTCATTATCATCCGGAAAGCTGAACGGATACCGACTAGGTGTGATCATGCTTTATTGAGCACGGTTGGAGGTTGCCGGCTGTAGCGGTCATGCAGTGAGTCGGATCCGATGTGAGGTGAGCATTAGGGCGGGTGGTATAAACACACACACACACACACACACACACACACACACACACACACACACACACACACACACACACACACACACACACACACACACACACTAACTAGCAAACGATTATTCGACTAATCGGGCCGCGGTTTAAAAGCACCAGCTATGAATGTCACATCTGGTCAGTAGAGCAGATGTTAGAGCTCAGGTGTAGCTGCAGATGTGTCGGTGTTTCTCTGCGCTCGGAATCCGTCTCTTCTTCCTCCTTAAGCACATCCGTGATAATCGTATTAATCGATTAATTTCTGCAGTTTTGCATTATTATTATTATGATGATGATGATGATTTTACGCACAATATAGGAGAAACTTGGCCGAAGGTGCGCAGGAGGCTGTTGGATTAATTCTGTTGGACTAAAACAGACGTTTCGGGGACTGAGACAAGAGGAGAGGGGGAGGAGGAGGGGGTGTGTGTTTCATTCATGAAAGCAGCAGTGCATCAGTAGAAATGCTCTGTATCCTACACAGGTTGTGAACATAAACACTTCCGATCACCATTTAAATCACCACCAGCAGCAGCAGCAGCAGAAACACTCCAAGCTCTTCTTTATAAACAAGTCAATAACACCAGGCTTGCTTATGATCATCTGAAACACACGGAGATGCTCGGTGTTGCCAAGTGCTGACATTATCCCCATTTACAAACATTTTTTTCCTTTAATAATGGATGATGAGACATTATGGTGGTGATCGGATCATGACATGATCCAGGGTGGGACGAGAGCCCCAAAATCCCTCAGTGATTTTTTTTTTAACTGAATCCGAAAAATATAAAATTTAGTTCGTAATTAAATTTCTAAGACCTAATGGTTTCTATAGCAACAGCTTGGTTTTCCACCATGTGAAAGTCTTCATGAAGGTGGTGTGTGAGCTTTCTGCTTTTTCGGTAAGCTCCATTTTTGTTGTGGTTATTGTTGTACTGCAGAGATTTTACAACACTGAATGTTCTAACAAATGGTTCAGAATCATGACATGTTCATTAATAAATGAAAAAGTTTAACCGCCGGCTAATTACTGTTTTAAAGGGACTGATAGGCTTCAGGAACAGTAAGAGAAACAGTTACACATCACACTGTGTCATCGTTGATTAGTTTCCTATAACAGGGTTTATTTCTCACTTTATGGAAAGCCATTTAACACAAAAACAAACTAAAATATCCAGAACCTTAACCTCCTTTTTCTTTTGGCTGTAGTTTTGATGACTCAGTCCTCACAGCCTCCACCTTTCTGGAGCGAATGTATTGATCTTGAGCTAGACTCGGAAGGTGAATAAAGAGAAGTTAGGATCTGATTTCTGTGCCACTGGCTTTGTTTTTCTGACTAGAGCTAAAACTCTCTTGCCTTTGACCTGGCAATCTGATTGGACATAGATATGCTATTGTCTCACAAAGAGAAAGAGAGAGAGAGAGAGACAGGGGGAGAGAGAGAGAGACAGGGGGAGAGAGAGAGAGACAGGGGGGAGAGAGAGAGGGAGAGAGAGGGAGACAGGGGGAGAGAGAGGGGGAGAGAGGGGGGGGAGAGAGAAAGAGAGAGAGAGAGAAAGAGAGAGAGAGAGAAAGAGAGAGAGACAGGGGGAGAGAGAGAGGGAGACAGGGGGAGAGAGAGAGAGAGACAGGGGGAGAGGGAGAGAGGGGGAGAGAGAGAGAAAGAGAGAGAGGGAGAGGGAAAGAGAGAGGGTTGTTTTTTCTGTGTGATTAGAATCATGGTTTCAACATGTGCTTAAGATTTTGTAAGAAAGCAGACCTCTGTATTTATGTGTGTGTGTGTGTGTGTGTGTGTGTGTGTGTGTGTGTGTGTGTGTGTGTGTGTGTGTGTGTGTGTGTGTGTGTGTGTGTGTGTGTGTGTTATGCCATCTGCATTACTATAACAGAGCTGCACACACCCGAATGGACAAAGCTAAACTTAGAAATCACGCTGGTGGTCACATCCCTGGGGTGTTTACATGTCACTACGGAGCTTCACTCTTCCATTTACACACTTTGAGTACCAGTGTGTTTGTTAGGCTTTCTGCACGAGTGTGTGTGTGTGTGTGTCTGAGCATGTGTTAAGTTAAAGACAACTTCAATCTAGGTACAATAATAAAATATTAAAGATTATTTAACTTATTAAAACTAAAATAGCCCAAGAACTTTTTCCCTTTCCCGTATTAACCCTTTGTAGCAGCACGCTGGCGATCCATCGCTCCTGTGGAGTAGACATCAGCTCATCAGGTATTTTCAATCAGCATAATTAAATGAATTATTTTATCATGAGTCTGATCTACAGTACATCGGGACTCGGTCGGCTTTCGTCTGTTTTTTCTTCTGTCGATTATCCTAACACAGAATTTTAGACATTTTCAAAATTAGAGATGTTTATGAATAAGCACTTGGGACAACTCAGTGAGCAGACATAGGTTTGATATCAACATTTACTTTGTTGATAGAAACATTTCTGTCGAAAATATCCGTTTTTCTTTTTTTTTTTCTTTCAAAGAATATATCGTCTTTAGTCTTTAGAAAATTCCCTTGATGTATATGCATGGCTATGCTAATTAGTACCCACCCCATATTGTCCTGCCAGTCTAATAACCCGGCCTGCTTAATGAGCTGATAGTAAATAAACTCTGTTGTAAGTCAACACATGGCTGTTTTTCTGGATGTACATCATCATCATTTTGTTTACAGCCATCACAAACAGAGCTCATGATGATTTCTGCATATTGACATACTGTTTAAATGGATGAACAATCTGAGACTCTGAGAACCACTTTTTTGTGAGTTCAGAGTAACACAAAGATGGTTTTACTGGGCAGCTTGTTTATCTCTCAAACATTATTTATCTCTAAAGGGCATTGAACCAGCATCATAGCCTGGATGTCTCCTCTGCATAACGTAGTGCGTCATAGGAAAATGAGTCTCACACACACACACACACACACACACACACACACACACACACACACACACACACACACACACACACTGCTAAGCATGCGGAGTTCCTCTCTGCAGAGTCCATGGGTATCGGCTTGCAGAGATGTCTTCAACAGACCTGCAGTAGTCTGTGCTGTATTCTGATTATGAAACAGTTAAGGCTCGTTACTGTGACCTTCTGAGGGTTACTGCTGATCTCAGATCAGCCAGAAGGAGTAGGAGATCACATGCTCACCACCAGCGCTGTGTGACTCGACTGATCTGAGGTCAGCGATTTGGGCAGTAGCACAAACTCTGGATTCTTCATTAGACCACCCCACACACACACACACACACACACACACACACACACACACACACACTCGTGCAGAAAGCCTAACAAACACACTGGTACTCAAAGTGTGTAAATGGAAGAGTGAAGCTCCGTAGTGACATGTAAACACCCCAGGGATGTGACCACCAGCGTGATTTCTAAGTTTAGCTTTGTCCATTCGGGTGTGTGCAGCTCTGTTATAGTAATGCAGATGGCATAACACACACACACACACACACACACACACACACACACACACACACACACACACACACACACACACACACACACTTCCACTCTTTCACCCACATGACCCGGAGGGCTCTTCTTACCTAGACACACACACACAGATTGTTTCAGCAGCTGAGATGGAGTATAAAAACACACCTCTCTCTCTCTCTTCCTGTTCTCGCATTGATTGTTAATACACATAAACTGGAATGATAGATTCTCCGTACGTCCTGGTCGTGCGAATCCCCAGATCGCTGCACTGAACGCTATAAATCACACACAACAGCAGCTGCATAAACTCTTAACATCTCATACAGCTTCTGTACTATCACTAAGTGTTCTCCTATCAAAAAGGCTTCCAGGTATAAATGGGTATACATTTTTATTGCTTATATAATTACAACTCATTCATCCATCCATCGTTTCAGTAAACGCTTCATCCTACTGTAGCGAGGGCCGCCGGTTACAGATGATTCTTATTCGCATAATTATTGAAAAAAAAAATCTTCTACCAGTAGATATCGATATCAAAGCTCCGATACACCAAGCCATTCCTGACATCCTCTCAGTAACCATGCCAACCAACCAATCTGACCGCAGGTGTATCAGCAACACGCATCACGGCAATCTGTGCACATGAGCTATGTCGTGTCGGATAAAAACGCACATACTGTACGGGGTGTAAAAAAACACACCGGAGGATCGGATTAAAGACCGGTCCAGCGTCTCGGGTCAGAATCGGTCCTGACGCTGATACTCAGTATTGGGTTGATGTGTCACTTTAGTGTTTGAGTTTAATGTTAACGATTTTATATTAAGAATCAAAATGATTCGAAGTCAAACACCATTCACACTCATATCAATTCCATTCATTCGCCAAAATCCTTCTAGTAAGGTCGGCAGGCACTTATTTCCAGGGATTTCAGTACAGCGTAACAGATATTGCGTCATCAGGTAGGCGTGGCCTATTTGATAATCTAACCCTAACCATAACCATAACCGTAGTTTTTGGTTGTTGATTTGTTTTCTAAAATAAATCTACCTGTATGACTGTTTTGTCCTTCGTAGTATGCTGGGTTTTTTTTTTCCAAGACCTCCGGAAACACGCCCACTTTACCTCCTGGTAACGAAACCCCTGGAATTTAGTGCCTGCATAGTAAGGTCCGACTCCTTACGGCGGCCATCTTGGTCCCGGTCCTATTTAGTAATTTTCAGACAAATATCTACTTGAACATTGAGATGTTTATACCTGAGAAAGTTTGATACCTATTAGAAATCTGACTCAGTGATCTAAACACCGTCTGGTCTTTGACTCGTATACGGTTATACCTGTTAGATATCTGTACATGCATCAGATTATGAACCTTATCTCAGGCCGAGGACTTTCCCGTTCACGTTTCTGTGACGAAGGACGACCTTCTCAGACCCTGATCTGATCACTCGACAATGTCCTCACACTGCGGGACAAACAGAACTGCAACATAAACGATCATTACAGCACTAAGTACGCCAGAACCCAGGCTAAGCTCATAGCTGAGCAGTCGAGCGTTATGGATTGTTCTTAAGGAACTAAAACAAAGTGGCTCTCTGGTTTTCACACCTGGGACACGACTGTCCCCATTTCTGTTGCATATGTAGGATAAACAGAGTAGAATAATTCAACTTCAAGGCACATGACAGATTTAGACTAATGTCCCAGTTCTAATATAGTATAATACTCTATTCGGTATTCTATACTATCTTACTAGCTCACACAGGGATCTACATCATTAGGTAATTCAGGGTTTCGCAGCACTTTGGAGTTCGGGCGGCCCGCCTAAGCTGGGAAACCCTACCGCCGTAACGAGGTCGTCGAAAAAAAAAAAATCCGCTGCACAAAAGGCCGCCAAGTGCATCACGGAGAATAGCGCGGACGCGCTTCACACCGCGAGCGGGCACGCGCGCCACACGGCCGAAATGAGAGAAAGACGTGGTCCGTCACTGTCTGGAGGATAACTAGCCAGTTGATAAAAGGCGTGACCGTGAGAGCTGTAAGTAGACGTATGTTCTGGGTTTATTTAAGCCTGTTATTGTATTAGTCTGTAGTTCTTGCAAATTTAAAGTAAGTTAGCTGGTGATTTTGTTGTTTGAGTTCTTCACCTGCTAGCTAGGATGCACATGCCTGTTTTTAATAATTGTTAAACGTAGTACAGAGTCTGTGGTCTATCTCACAAAGAAGCCCCGCCCCCTGGCCCCGTCCCGTCCCCTGGCCCAACCCTACCACCTTAACTAACTAATTTTCTGCGGGAAACCCTGTAATTCATTCTTTATTCATCATTACGGGGATTATTTTTACTTTGTTAGTTTTGTGTCAGCGCTCTCTGTTTTCCGGCACATGGAGTGCAGTGTGTTCAGTATGACTTTGTGTCACCAAGCCGATCTTGTTAAGAGTTGACCTCGGCGTAAGGTCCTTCTGAACGCGGCCGTCCTTCAAGCCTGTTGTTTATTACAACCTGCTGAGGATCAGGCATTAAATAGCTCCTGTTCACTATAGGCACGAGCCAACAGCATGGTGTTCAGCATCTCAGTGTGTAAACTAAAGGACAGATTTTAGTGTGTTTTACAGGTAAATTATACATCAGTGTTTATTATGTGTCATGTTAAATGTGTCATTTGGCAAAATGGCTAATCAGGAAAATGACAGATAAAGGCTTTGTATAATTTCATGATTTAATAATTCTACTCTACTCTAATCTGTGCCTTTGCTTTTCACACCAGTTCCTTCACTTGGGCATCTTCTGTATCTTTGGGTTTGAACATTCCTGAATGTAAAGGACCTGAAATATTCTGTCCATATTGTGTAATGATGGACAGGTTCAGGTTCTTGATGCTGTATATATCCCAGTTTTATCCTCCCTCAATTCATCTGTGTTATTTAATGTCTTATTGAAACGTAACTTCATCTTTAAGTCAAACTGAAAGCAGGATCATTAGTGATGTACATTTAACAGCCTCCTTATTCATGTAGCTTATAGATGTGAGAGCTCCTCAGGGACGGCTAGGGTTATTAATGTGAGCTGCTCTGTGGTATAGTGTGGGGCACTCTGCCTGTCTCTCTCTCTGCCTGTCTCTCTCTCTCTGTCTCTCTCTCTGCCTGTCTCTCTCTGCCTGTCTCTCTCTCCCTGTCTCTCTCTCTGCCTGTCTCTCTCTCTGCCTGTCTCTCTCTGCCTGTCTCTCTCTCTGCCTGTCTCTCTCTCCCTGTCTCTCTCTGCCTGTCTCTCTCTGCCTGTCTCTCTCTCCCTGTCTCTCTTTCTGCCTGTCTCTCTGCCTGTCTCTCTCTGCTTGTCTCTCTCTCTGCCTGTCTCTCTCTCTGCCTGTCTCTCTCTCTCTGCCTGTCTCTCTCTGCCTGTCTCTCTCTGCCTGTCTCTCTCTGCCTGTCTCTCTCTCCCTGTCTCTCTTTCTGCCTGTCTCTCTGCCTGTCTCTCTCTGCCTGTCTCTCTCTCTGCCTGTCTCTCTCTGCCTGTCTCTCTCTGCCTGTCTCTCTCTGCCTGTCTCTCTCTCTCTGCCTGTCTCTCGCTGCCTGTCTCTCTCTCTGCCTGTCTCTCTCTCTCTGCCTCTCTCTCTCTGCCTGTCTCTCTCTGCCTGTCTCTCTCTCTCTGCCTGTCTCTCTCTGCCTGTCTCTCTCTGCCTGTCTCTCTCTCCCTGTCTCTCTTTCTGCCTGTCTCTCTCTGCCTGTATCTCTCTGCCTGTCTCTCTCTCTGCCTGTCTCTCTCTGCCTGTCTCTCTCTCTCTGCCTGTCTCTCTCTGCCTGTCTCTCTCTGCCTGTCTCTCTCTCTCTCTGCCTGTCTCTCTCTCTCTGTCTCTCTCTCTCTGCCTGTCTCTCTCTGCCTGTCTCTCTCTCCCTGTCTCTCTCTCCCTGTCTCTCTCTGCCTGTCTCTCTCTGCCTGTCTCTCTCTCCCTGTCTCTCTCTGCCTGTCTCTCTCTGCCTGTCTCTCTCTGCCTGTCTCTCTCTTCCTGTTTCTCTCTGCCTGTCTCTCTCTGCCTGTCTCTCTCTGCCTGTCTCTCTCTTCCTGTTTCTCTCTCCCCCTTTCTCTTGCTCCCTGTCTCTCTCTCTCACTGTCTCTATCTCTCTCTCATTGTCCCTTTCTTGCACTGTCTCTGGCTCCCTGTCTCTCTCCCTGTCTCTCTCCTTGTCTCTCTCTCCCTGTTTCTCTCTCACTGTCCTTCTCTCTCACTGTCCTTTGCTCCCTGTCTCTCTCTCCCTGTCTCTCTCTCTCCCCGTCTCTCTCACTGTCTCTCTCTCCCTGTCTCTCTCCCTGTCTCTCTCCCCTGTCTCTCTTTCCCTGTTTCTCTCTCCCTGTCTCTCTCACTGTCTCTCCTTATTGTCCAAATTAACAAATATAGAATGTTTTATTGCGTTCATCGCTCATATAAGAGCTAAAACAGACAAACGTCAGAACATTCATTCATTCATTCATTCATTCATTCATTCATTCATTCATCTTCCACCGCTTATCCAAACTACCTCGGGTCAGCCTACCCAAGAGCAGCCTAGTTTTAGCGTTATGCTATCGATCTGAACATGTTTGTATTTCTCTCCCTTATCCACTTGGCTCAGTTTCTCCTCACATCTGAGAGACGATGTTGTCATTTTAAGCATATCTGGATGTGAACATGTGAGTACCAACATTTAACATTTCTGTTGTCGCTAATTTTGGACAATAGAATAAAAGCTACTGCTACTGAATAGGAAGCAAACAGGAAATTGCTGGAAATTCAAACAGGAAGTGAGGGATAAGGTGAGAATCCATGGCAGTTTCCAGGATTTGTCTGTCATGCAGTTGTGTATATTAACTGTATGCGATTTTTTTCATCGTTTGTCACAAGTGGCCTTTGTAACTGATATTTGAGTATTTGAGGCACTTGTATTTGAGTTTTAAATGTAAATCAAGTAAAGACTTGTAACCTTTTGTTGAGATTTACCTAAAATGATCGAAAATATATCTAATACGGATCTTGCCATCATTAAAAATTATTTATCGAACGTATTCCTTAATGTAAAGATCATAACATGAACCATCGAATGCCATTGAAGCCATCCGAGTACATCTGATATCAACCGAAGGAAATAAGTAATGAAACTTGTGGAATTAAGAATGTTCATTCATTCATTCATTCATTTTCTACCGCTTATCCGTCACGGGGAGCCTGTGTCTATCTCAGGCGTCATCGGGCATCGAGGCAGGATACACCCTGGACGGAGTGCCAACCCATCACAGGGCACACACACACACTCTCATTCACTCACACACTCACACACTACGGACAATTTCCCAGAGATGCCAATCAACCTACCATGCATGTCTTTGGACCGGTGGAGGAAACCGGAGTACCCGGAGGAAACCCCCGAGGCACGGGGAGAACATGCAAACTCCACACACACAAGGCGGAGGCGGGAATCGAACCCCCAACCCTGGAGCTGTGAGGCGAACGTGCTAACCACTAAGCCACCGTGCCCCCCGAATTAAGAATGTATTGTTGATAAATCATAAAAACACTAGCAAGTCCACCAAGCAAGTAGATGCTCCAATGTGCTGCCTCAGAGGTATAATAATCTTTGGTGGGGTATCTTGGTAGCATCATGCATTTACACAAACTATGGAAAAATCAAGTGGGAACTATGGGTACTACTATATATTAACCTTAGCAAAAACCTCATGGGGGAAAGGTTTGGCTATGAGACCTAATGCTCCAGTGGGTTTATTTTCCTATTCAAAATATTTACCCATGAGGTAACTGCGTTTATAGTGGTAAAGTAAAAGCTCCCATCCAACCCAATTCTTCCATACAGTATACCGACCGAGCGCCGTGAAGTTTAAGCTTCTTCATCATGTTCATGAGGTCTTCTGGCTTTTAAGGAGGACAGAATTCTTATGCAGAAGGCATAGATGGACCCTAGATGTTCTCCTGGTTGATGCTGACCGCTGACCTAGTTTCTGTTTCCTGGTTGTATGTTGTAGTAAATGTAGTGTTTCTGGAAATGAAAAATCAGGCTAGAAATAGAGACTTTGTCACATTGTCCTTGAAAAAACAGTTACATTCACCTCTCATAGCACTACCAGATCCCAAGCCTCAGTTTTTGTTGGAAGTGTTTTGGAAATTAGCTTTGCTTGTGAACTCCTGTGAGAAACCCTACTTGGAAATGAGCTGAGCACATTGGACGCATCGCACAAACAGTCTAAAAATAAAGCAGCATTTGGAACACACACACACACACATACAGACACACACACACACACACACACATACACACGTGATGACATGATAAATGGGGTCCGGTTTGGCCTCGGCTGTATTCTCCACAAAAGTGAAGCCCCAAATAAAAGCTGTGAAAAGGAGAGAATAATGCAAGAGGGTGGGAAAATACAGAGGGGGGGGGGGGCGCAAATGGTATAATTTGCATAGAAGAGTTCTTTCAATAGAGCAGGGAGAAAAGAGAAGGGGAATAGACGGAGGGAGATGACAGAGAAAAGCTTGATGTCGGTTGGCGCTAATAGAATGTGTTGGTTTTTCTTGACACCACAAAACCACAAAGAGAGCTTGTCTGTGATACAATGAGCTGTTGGCAGCAGAGCTTGGCGAGACTTGTGGGAGATGGATAGACAAAGAGAAAGAGAGAGAGAGAGAGAGAGAGAGAGAGAGAAAGAGACTCAATGAGGCTCAGTCTGAATGGGGTGGAAAGGAGCCGGTTGTCAGCTTGGTTTAGGAAAGAAAGTGCTGGCGGATTCACACCTCTGCTCCTGAACACATTCTCCATTCTCACTCACATCGGGACGAAAGTAGGCCAGGGGATTATTTCAGCATCGCTCGTTCTTGTTCGTGTACATTCAAAGACAGAGTTGGTCAGACTTAAAGGAACCTAGGATAAGGCGAATTTAAGGCTAATAATCGGTGTGTTGTTGAGTTTCTTTTCTTTCTCTGTCATCCGTCTATCTTATCAACCCTGTTCCATGTCTCCCCCTTGAACTCATAAACACCTTTTCTTACACACTCCGCTTCTTTAATCGATCCGTATGCTTGATAGCGAAAGCGTGGCAGTGTGTTTTTCCGCTCAGTGCCAGGCACCAGTTTCCACTATCAGGACACTGTAGCAGTCTTTCATTGATACAAACCCGTTTCTGTCACTTTGTATACTGTGAAACATGCACAGCGATGTTAACCAATAGTCAGCCTCGTCCACCCCAAGACCAACCCCTGTTCAAATTCTTCTCTTTCTTCCTCCATTCTCCTTGTCTTCCTCGTCTATGGCAGGATGTCTGATCCGTTCTTTCTCTTTTTGTCTCGCAGTGTGCTGCCAGGCCGTTGGCATGGCCCAGGGATGAATGGTGAAGGATCGCCCGGCAGCCCGGAGCTCTCCTCGTGCCCGCTGCCTGACTGGAAGGAGTTCTGTGAGTTGCATGCCCGTGCCTCTGCTGCAGACTTTGCCCACAAGTTCCGTCAATTTGTCACAGAGAACCCATGCTACGACGCACCGGGAGCTGACGCCAGCTTCTCGCGTCACTTTGCTCGACACTTCCTGGATTGCTTCTCTGCTGCCCTAAATCAGGCACATCAACCCGGGTCACCTGGTGCTTCCTTGGCACCCAAGTACGCAATTGCACCTTTCGCAGGGATTCAAGGCTGCCCGCTACCCTCCTACAACCACGAGCTCTACCAGCGCAGGAAAGAGACAGGTGCCTCTAGCGAATCTCTGGATAGCATGGACAGCGTAGGGGGTGGAGCCTCTGCAAGCTCTACCCTCCACGGGCACAGGGTGGCAGCGCTGGGTCAGTCACGAAGTTCAGAGGATGTTTCCATGGGTCACTCTAAGGCCCGATTCAAGAAAGGTTTCTCGCTGAGGAACATGAGTCTGTGTGTGGTAGATGGGGTGAGGGAGATCTGGCAACGGCGTGCACCACCTGAGCTAGATACGGTGGGCACTTGTGTCAGGAAGTCAAACGGAGCTGAGGCAGGTGGACATGACCGCTGGAGCCAGAAGCTGAGGTGGGCACGAGGCTTACAGGGTCACCGTGCTGAACTCCTGGAGATCCAGAGGGAGGGAACTCTGCGCTACATGGTGGCAGATGATACCAACTGTATGGGCACTGCACAGTGGCAGAAGTGCAGGTTGCTGCTCAGAAAGACAAGAACCAGCTTAGAAGGTGGCGAGAAGTTCCTGCTTGAGTTTTATGTACCACCAAAGGTAGGAGCGCAGCTGCAAAGTTTTAAAACATGTTAAAAACATCTTAAGTTTGTAATTCTACCCAATACATTATAACCTAGTGCACTATTCTGGTGGTTTTGTGCACATAACATCCCATCAAACACTAAATTATGTCTAGGTTAAGAAACCTCTGTGCACTTCATTTGTGTTACAGTTTTACAAATGCGTGTGAATTTGAATCCCGTCCAAGTTATTCTACCATTTCTTATAGCTAGCTGGCTAGCTACAGTAACTGAGCACTAGCTACTCAATATTACTGGGAATCCCCTTCATTACCTTCATAATCCTTAATAATACTCTATGCCACTTTTCCACCGGAAAGAACCGGGTGCTGGTTCAGAGCTAGTGCTAGTGCTGGTTCAAAGTTAGTTCCACTGACGAACCTTCTAAGAACCAGTTTGCCTTTCCACCGGCTAGAGAGCATCACAGTGCCAAATGTGACGTCACTGTATACGTGTCAAGTGTCCCAGCAACGTTAGCGCAGCAGCGACAAACACAAACACAACAATAATGGCGGATGTTGCTTTACTGTTAATGCTCATGGCTTTGCGAACCTACATCGGCATCCAAACGCGGTGAATAAAACGTGTACGTGCGGCTCCGTGTAATCTGTATAAACGGAGGTCATAATCGATAAAGTACATAACGTTATTTTATCGTTAACACAGAAAAATTAGCCTTAGCATATAGCTACCTACTATCATGTGTGCTGATAATGTATCATATTGCGGTAAAGTAAAAGTGTATTAAACATTAGTATACTTAAGGTACATTATCAAATGCGCTAACAGTAGCCCCGCCCACAGCTCCTGACGCAAGCGGTTCTTAAGTCTAGACCAGCAACGTTTTGGTGCTACTTAAGAACCACTTTTCCTGGTTCTGAGCCGGTGCTTTGGCGGTCGAAACAGAAAGAACTGGTTCTAAATTAGGCTCCAAACCTGCACTCAAACTGCCTCGGTGGAAAAGGGGGATCTGAAATTTACTTAACAATTGCTAACGCTTTCCCAATTAACCACAGCAACAGCAATTTGTTTATTGTTAAAAAAAATTGTTACCTACTCATACATTTTGTGCTTTAATGTAAATTTTGTGCTATCGCATCAACACACTACATACTGAGGCCATCCTTAAAAATATTCTTGTTTGCCGTAACCCGACCGACCCTGTCAATTTAGGACCGACTCTATTTATTTATTTATTTATTTATTTATTTATTTATTTTGCTTTAGGTCCGACCGACCCACCGGTTGTAAATTTGCGTTAAGACCGACCAATTTTATTTTCACTCTTCAAACAACTAATACAAAAGCAATAAAATAACATTAATTATATTTTAGTAAGTATTGTAAATATATAAATCGCCTAGGCCTACATACAAACGAAGGCTACGTTCTTTCTTTTTAAAAAAACCCGTGACGTCATCTATGTTTACACTATCGGTTACCGGATGTCACATTACGGCCTGTGCGTTCGCTTCGTCTCATTCTCTCGTTCGCGGTCAGAGTCGACGGTTCGCGCTCGGTAACGATGGCTGCGGCTGCAGTAAACGGGCGCCATAATAACATAATCTAAAAAATTCATTAAAACAGCTCGACACCGCTTTAACTTGGTACGAAGTTCTAGAAAAACTGCCCAGCATCAAAATAAGGTTTGCAACGATGCTCCCAAAGGCACGGGTTGAAGACCCAGTCAGTGACGTCACGATATGCTAATTTGTTTAAATTCATACCTACGTAATCACCATCACTGAAATTGTACTTTTTTTTTACATTGGAACTTGAAAAGAAAATACAGACAGACCTTTTTTAAAAAAATAGACATTTTACTGTTACTGGAAACCAGAATATTTTTAAGGATGGCCCGATATATATGTATACACAAACACGTACACACAAACACAAACACACACAACACCTAAACCCATTCTCAGTACACAAACTGCAGTAATGTGAGGACAGCTCTGCTGTGTGTGTATAAAATTGCCAGCTGGTGTAGGATCCGGTTCTGAGCCAAGACCTGGCTTTGGTTCAGCTGGCTCTAGCATGCCACTGCACTGCCTCCGGATCTGGGTGTGTGTCTCCCCATTCCTCTGGGTGAAGAGCGCTGGGTAAAGGGCAACATAAATCCATTGGCGTCGCCTTAAATTACGCTTCCTTCGATTATCTTTGATTTACATCAGTCTTGTGCAAGCTGTTTTATAGGAAGCATGTTGTTCTGTGCTAATGTCAGCAAGCAACGCGATACCTGCTGTGCAAGCTAATGGTAACTGCAGTATAGAGCAAAAGTTTGCATGCATGTACAGCCACATGAAGAAGACAAATTTATCAGATGCTCCGAGTGAGATCCTTAATACTGTAACGTTGCTATGATAGTTGGTATTTTGGAATTTTCACGTGGTTAAAAAGGGTTAAAGCAGATCTGAGTGTAGTTATAGCTGTAATTCAAATATGTCTAAATTAACATGTTCAGTTGAATACATTATCTTTTCTATAATAAAAACGAATGGATATGTAGAAAGATCGGTGGATCGGCCGTTTGTAGCCGCTATATCGTAAGTGCTAACACGAACAAAGAAAATACACCCTGCTTCGGTTCTGTCTTTTTATTGAACAATTTATTCATTCATTTTCTACCGCTTATCCGAACTTCTCGGGTCACGGGGAGCCTGTGCCTATCTCAGGCGTCATCGAGGCAGGATACACCCTGGATGGAGTGCCAACCCATCGCAGGGCACACACACACACTCTCATTCACTCACACACTCACACACTACGGACAATATTTCTGAGATGCCAATCAACCTACCATGCATGTCTTTGGACCGGGGGAGGAAACCGGAGTACCCGGAGGAAACCCCCGAGGCACGGGGAGAACATGCAAACTCCACACACACAAGGCGGAGGCGGGAATCGAACCCCCAACCCTGGAGGTGTGAGGCGAACGTGCTAGCCACTAAGCCCCCGTGCCCCCCTTGAACAATTTAATGGGATTTAATTTAAAAACGTGATCTTTAACAACTTCTCTAACCACACCGATAACCTCAGGTGACAGTGGAATGAATTTCCCACTCCTACTATCGTTACAAACGTAGTTAGCAGCCAGGCGTTTCTAATGGAACACACAACACGAATTAATCATCACGAAATGTCGCTAGCTCTTTAAAAGCAGAACTTTTCAGGTGTGCATGTACATCATACCAAGAAGAAAGGACATCAGGTTTGTCCTTAGAGAAAGAGAAGAAGCAGCAGCTGCTGCGTATGAATCTGAGAGAGGTTATAAGGCCTCCAAACAATTCTCCAAGCCATTCTACAATGAGATAGAATATTTGACTTCATTAGCTGGCACAACTGCATCTAGAAAGAAGTTAAAGATCAGAGATAAATAAATAAAAATGTTCTTTGGTCAGGAGGCCAAGGTGGAGATGTTTGGTCATCATGTACAGTGCCATATTAGACAAAACCCAAACTCTGTTTATCACCACAAACCAGGGCTGTCAAGTTTTGAAGACAGGCAAGCGTGACATCTTTGACCCGCCCAGAAACACCCCAAAAATAAATAAATGGGGGAGTTGTTGTGTTTGGTAAGGACCAGAGAGAGAGAGAGAGAGAGAGAGAGAGAGAGAGAGAGAGAGAGAGAGAGAGAGAGAGAGAGAGAAGGAGAGAGCGAGAGAGAGATATCTCAGAGAGATAGCGAGAGAGAGCGAGTTAAATATATAGAGAGACTAGAGAGAGCATCGACCTCGACTCTATCTAATCATCTCTTCTACTCGTTCTCTCACTCGCTCTACTCTCTCTCCTCTCTCTCATAGCGCGAAGATTATGCCTTGTGTTGTGTTTTTGTTTGTTGCCTTGTTGGACTCCTTTATCAGTTCGGTTCAAGCGCAGACATTTTTAGGGTCATGATTGTTTTATTTTGAGGTTTTGTTCAAACCGACCATCGAAAATGCCCTCGCTAATGTTTTTTTTTCATCGGTTGTTGCGTTAAATCTTACCCAGATAGTGCTATTTTCTGATTGGCTATTGTGTAGCCTCTTTTTTTGATTATTGTCAGGCTCGACTAAGAACTGAGACACGTTCGATTCCTGCCCGATTCCATAGAGACGGCGGTGCGGACCGATACATTTTGGACGCTGCGGCTTATTAAATATATGATAAATGGTCAAGAAGTTTTTCTGCGTTAGAAATACGACGTGTGGTCGGGAGAGCGTGAGAAAAGACCCAAATGCGTGACACTTGACAGCCCTGCGAACACCTCGTACCAACGTACCAGTGTTTGTTTTGCAGACACAATTCCTGGGAAACTCGTAGCTATTGAGACGACAGTAAACTCCGTTATATACCAGACTTAAAACATCACTGAACTGAAGAAATTATGTAAAGACAAAGTAGCTCAGAATTTCTCCAAAGCAACGCAGGATTGCAGATAAACAGAAATGTACTTCTTGTTGTTTTTTGTCACTTGAGGTTTGTTTGTTTCTTGATGTTATTTATACCAGACTAATCCTAGCTTTAAATAGTATTTTCCTGTAGAACCGATATAAACGTTTCCTTATCACTACATCGTGTCTCAGACTGCCATTTCCCGGAGACGCTTTTTTTCAGGACGTCTTGATAATGACTTCCTTCTTGGCTTCTTGTCCAAAATGACTTCCAGATGGTTAAAACACCATTTCTGACCGTTTCCTCGTTTTACATCGTGACCAGAATGCTATCGTTTTCACTTTAATCTCTGCAAACTGAACACTTCTACTCCATCTGCTGGATCTGAGACCTAGTTATTCGGTTCATGTTCAGATAAATATCTGGACAGTTTGGCATATTCATATATGATCAGCATCGGTGAGGTTAAAAAGAAAGGAAGAAACAGAATTATGTTTGTCCTGATTAACCCTGATTACATCAAATTACAAGACCAGGTGTTTGGTGTAATATATTGCTGCAGCTACCAAAATGCTAATTTTGTCCTTTTCATACAGCCCTAGTTCCCATTCTTCCTCAAATGTTAAGGTGGTGCTGTTTTAGACCAATACTGTAGTCTCATTAAATGACTACTGTAAATTCTTGAATCTTCATTATTTTTAATTGTCCTTAGCTGCTCTACCATCGATGGAAACGTTCTCGAAATAAACGTTTATTTGTAACGTATAAATGTCATATTTGTAGTCACAAGGAAGCTTTAGAGAAATTCAGAGACGGGGGCGCACGGAGGCTTAGTGGTTAGCACGTTCGCCTCACACCTCCAGGGTTGGGGGTTCGATTCCTGCCTCCGCCTTGTGTGTGTGGAGTTTGCATGTTCTCCCCGTGTCTCGGGGGTTTCCTCCGGGTACTCCGGTTTCCTCCCCCGGTCCAAAGACATGCATGGTAGGTTGATTGGCATCTCTGGAAAATTGTCCGTAGTGTGTGAGTGTGTGAGTGAATGAGAGAGTGTGTGTGCCCTGTGATGGGTCGGCACTCCGTCCAGGGTGTATCCTGCCTCGATGCCCGATGACGCCTGAGATAGGCACAGGCTCCCCGTGACCCGAGAAGTTCGGATAAGCGGTAGAAAATGAATGAATGAATGAATGAATGAATGATATCACAAGCACTCACACATACACACATACACACACCATTCCCATACACTCTACTCTTAACTTTTGTGTATTTCATCCTGATTCTGCTTATGTATTTTTTAATCCACATCTAGTCCTCCAAGCCGAAAGTGAGCGTGCCTTTGTCTGCCATTGTGGAAGTGAGGACCACGATGCCTCTGGAGATGCCTGACAAAGACAACACATTCGTACTCAAGGTATCATGGCGTCATACTTGCACAGATACAGTATGCAATCTCATCAGTGTCTGTCTTGTTCATGTTTCATTTTTAGTTTTTTCTAGAACATTTTTGTTTAGTTTACGTCTTAACTGTAAATTAGTTTGTAATTCTTTGTTCTCACTGTGAGATTATAACCTTACACGCTCATTAATATTCAAAAGCAATAGAATGCTCAATAAAGCCGTTTAAACAGAAAGGAATTTGATTGGAAGAAGACTTTATTATCACCACATATACATCACAGCAGAATTCTTTTCTCCACATATCCCGACTGAGGAGGTTGGGGTCGGAGTGCAGGGGCAGCTATGAAACAGCACCCCTGGAGCAGGGAGGGTTGAGGGCCTTGCTCAAGGGCCCAACAGTGGCAGCTTGGCAGTACTGGGGCTTGAACCCCGATCCTCTTGTCAACAACCCAGAGCCTTAATCACGTGAGCCACCACTGCCCCAGGAATCCCGAACGCTAGACCATATGGGATCGGTCAAATACATGATTTCTATGCAAGATATTTTATACGTGATGATCCCACAACCTTTAAACCCTTAAACCCATAATCTAACAAACTTCACCTGAACTAATCATTTTTTTAAAAACTTAATAATAATACAAATAAAGAATTATTTACAATTCTTTTTTTCTGGTTCAAAGATCGATCCATTTCTCTTGATACCTCAGTTGATCAGTCGATTATTTTCCGTTAACAAGTAAAGTCCTGAATCGTTTTATTCCAGACGATCGCTATCGTTATCTATTAAAAAAGAACTGAACACATTATGCATTTTATGTGTTTATACCGTAGTTAGATGTAACGTTCAACGGAACGACGTGAAACCGTTATATTACGAATCTGCTATAAGCAGCTATAAGCAGTTATTTCTTCACCAGCCTCTCATTTAAGAAAATCTCAGCTTTTGTTAGCGAAACAAAGCTGTCCATTTTGAGGAGTTTGCTGTGTTGGAAAGTTTAAAGTTACAGCATTTGGTGCTGACGCTTACAAAGAGCCGACACCTGAGACGCCGTTCATAAATGTTAAATAAATGTCTTCTTGCAGAAACCTTCACCATGGCAGCAAATACTGATCTGTTACTAAGGAAATGATATCATGAACCAGAATTTATCTTGGAGCCAGCGCTACCTTAAAATCTGCTGTTATAGAAAATGTCTGACTTGTCTGACTTGTAACCCGAAGGTTGTGGGTTCGAGTCTCGGGCTGGCCACGACTGAGGTGCCCTTGAGCAAGGCACCGAATCCCCCCCAACTGCTCCCCGGGCGCCGCAGCATAAATGGCTGCCCACTGCTCCGGGTGTGTGTTCACTGCTGTGTGTGTGTTCACTGCTGTGTGTGTGTGTTCACTGCTGTGTGTGTGTGTTCACTGCTGTGTGTGTGTGTTCACAGCTGTGTGTGTGTGTTCACTGCTATGTGTGTGTTCACTGCTGTGTGTGTGTTCACTGCTGTGTGTGTGTGTTCACTGCTGTGTGTGTGTGTTCACTGCTGTGTGTGTGTTCACTGCTGTGTGTGTGTTCACTGCTGTGTGTGTGTTCACTGCTGTGTGTGTTCACTGCTGTGTGTGTGTTCACTGCTGTGTGTGTGTTCACTGCTGTGTGTGTGTGTTCACTGCTGTGTGTGTGTTCACTGCTGTGTGTGTGTTCACTGCTGTGTGTGTGTTCACTGCTGTGTGTGTGTTCACTGCTGTGTGTGTGCACTTTGGATGGGTTAAATGCAGAGAACAAATTCTGAGTGTGGGTCACCGTACTTAGCCGTACGTCACGTCACTATACTGATATTAATAAAGTTATAACATGAAATTTCTGGGCAATAACACAACATTATATATGTTATAGTGCTAATGTGGAAACTTTTAATCTGTGTAGCTTCACTGTTTGTAAATAGTGCTGGGAAATGTGCCGGTCTTTACTAACACCGTAGCTTTGTGCTCTGCTACAGGTGGAAAATAGTGGCGAGTATATCTTGGAGACCATCGACTCTCTTCAGAAGAACTCGTGGGTTGCTGACATCCAGGACTGCATAGATCCTGGGTAAACAGCAAGGATAAATATTTGCCTTTGGAATGAATGAAGGAAGGAAGGAAGGAAGGAGAAAAAAAGGGTGGATGGAGTGGGCACAGTGCAGCAATAGTGGTATTAGCAGCAATAGTACAGGACTGGAGAGTAGAAGCCAATATTAAGGCCAGGATACACATTATCGGGTCAATCCTGTGACTAATAAGAGACGTACTGTAAGTGGACGTCTGTCACTGAGTTAGTGTTGTATGGCTTAAATCTGGTCTAATTTTTGGTCTACTATAATTTCAGTCCTCTAATTATATCTAGGAGGGCACGGTGGCTTAGTAGTTAGCATGTTCGATTCCCGTTTGATTCCCGCCTCCTCCTTGTGTGTGTGGAGTTTGCATGTTCTCCCCGTGCCTCGGGGGTTTCCTCCGGGTACTCCGGTTTCCTCCCCCGGTCCAAAGACATGCATGGTAAGTTGATTGGCATCTCTGGGAAATTGTCCGTAGTGTGTGAGTGTGTGTGAGTGAATGAGAGTGTGTGTGTGTGCCCTGTGATGGGTTGGCACTCCGTCCAGGGTGTATCCTGCCTCGATGCCCGATGACGCCTGAGATAGGCACAGGCTCCCCGTGACCCGAGAAGTTCAGATAAGCGGTAGGGAATGCAAATTCAGACAGGTTTTTGTAAATTTGATTAGGTTTTGGACATGGAAATACATCCAAAATTTCTGTGCAGTTTCCTTTTAGACTTTTGTTGCTAACCATAATTTACAATAATAGAAATCGAGGTCGAGACCCATGTGTAAGAAAAACTAAATACTGTATATAGTGTCAGAATTTTACCATGTAATGGGATTAATCAGGGCATCACATGTGTTAGAAGAATTACGAAGCTATTGAATATTCACCGCTTGACTTCATAAAACATGTGACTGGAACAGATCTCGTGTGTATTTCAGGGACAGCGGCGATGACATCGAGCTTGCGTCGTGTCCGCACGGACAGACGTCCAAAGAATTCTCCATGGTGGCCTCCTGCAGCTGTGAGGTCCTGTCTGAAGGTGGGTTACCTCACGTTCTGTCACGATTTAAAAAATGTATCGGAAAGGACAAGGATTCAAAAAGCATTTATTTATATGTTCGCAGACGATATTAAACAGCCCCTGTTTAAACTCACTTAAGAAACAAGACATTCTCATTGCAGACAGCCAGAGTCTGCTTCGGAGATGCCCGGCATCCAGTTGCACGACAAGTTCACCTGAGTTCAGAGAGCAGCTCATTAAGAGCCATCAGACTGAACATAGAGCTAAAATCAATAAACAACATTCTGGTGCAAGTCTCTCGCTTGTCCGAAGACAGTCAATGGTCGAGTGTAAAATAAAGTGTATGTAAAAGCAGCTCGAGTTCACCACGTGACCTGTGGGATTGTTTCTTGCTCATCTCAGGTGTACACAGGGGTCCGGAGAGGTCGTGCGCCGCGGCTGTCGATCATTACAGCGCCCCTACCGTCCGCTGCAGGGAACCGCCGTTCACACAACACCCCTCTCACGTGCCCTTAGAGCGCTTTCTACAGCTGCCAGAGGCGCAGAGTACAAGCCCATCATCAGGTATACGCAAACCGTACTCTTTGTAGGATACCAGTTTATATGTTCGACAATTTCATTCACGGTTTTTACTGTATGATCGTTACGTCAACCGAGCAGCATGCTAACAAGACGCAACAGACAAAAACAACGAAAACCAAAAAAAAAAAAAAATCAATAAATCAGAAAATGCAAGAAAACCAAAAACAACAACAATATCAAAAAATACAACAAAACATAACAGCAAAACCAAAAACACACAAGAAACATTAACTTCAAATAGATTAGAGAGTAGGTACTGTAGGGGATGAACTTACATCCCGTATTAATGGACAAATGTGGCAGAAGGTTGCAGTTGTGTTTTGGATTTGCTCGGATGTTTTTTGTTTGTTAACGTGTTTTTAGATTTGTATTAAGATATCAAAAGGTCTTAAGCACCTTCTGTTGAAAAGGCAAAATATTATAATGTCCTAAAATTTGAAGGTTAGAACATTTTACGTCGTAGGTCATGTTCAGTCCAGGAAACATGTTTCCTTAATTTTTTTAATCCTACATAGCAAAAGTGTTCTGAATTAATTCACGCTATATATGAGACATTTTTAAAATGTGTTTTTTGTAACTAATGTATATAAAGAAATTTGAGAATTTCTTTGCTTAGGAAGAAGACACAACATGATTTGAAGTACTGAGCTACTGCTAATGATTGTTCTCTCTGTATCAGAATTATTATAACCTTAGAGGCTCATTAAAGGTGAGGTCTCCGATGTTTGAAATCCAATGTCGACATATAAAATCACCAAAACAAACACGCCCCTAACCCAAACGGGTCCCACCCCTCTATCGATAGCTCCGCCCACACATACATACGTAACCCAGGCAACTAACAGAAAGAAACGTGTCTTTATCATAGCTGAAGGGAAGAACAATACGATTGTAGATAAACAAACAAGTAAAAATGCCACACAAGCATAATGATGTAAAGGACAAAGGCATATATTAGTTCTGTGTAACAAAGCAAAACCAACGTTACTCACCTATCGAGAAGGAAAAAAGCGCCTCGGCGTCTTAAGTAAAGTCGGCCACATATTCACAGGTCGGAGTTTCCCGAGTCAGTAACTCCTGAGCTAAACGCTGTTACTACACAAAACGCGGTTGTAGCTGCCTCTCTACATTACTACGATAGAAAAGAGGTGTTATTTGTGTAGTAACAGCGTTTAGCTCAGGAGTTATTGACTCGGGAAACTCCAACCTGTGAATATGTGGCCGACTTCCTGCTCCTTCAGTTCTCTCCAGCGCTGGAAAGCTGATCCTATATTAACACGTCCTACTTCTTGTCCTTATCGTAAGTCTTTCTTCTCTTTCTTTCTTTGTTTTTATCCTCCATGTCGATGTTAAAACCGCTTTCTGCTAACGTCACACACGCGCACTGAACACTCTCTCCGCCCATATTGACAAGCCACGCCCCTTTCTGCTCATTGGCTACACGTTTGTTTTGAATTTTGTTTTTGATTTTATTATTATTCGACCCGACTCGGTTTTTTGAAACATTTCTCAAACATCGGAGACCCTGCCTTTAATATTCAAAAACATGATCAAAAGAATGCTCAATGAAGGTCATTTAAATAGAAAGGAATTTGATTGGAGGATTGGTCTAGTACATGATTTTTATTCAACCCTCACAATCATAGCAATCTTCATTTGAAATAATCTTTCCTTTATATATATATATATATATATATATATATATATATATATATATATATATATATATATATATATATATATATATATATATATATAATGCATATAGAGAAGGTTAACAGTCTCACTTCACTCGTTATTCATGTATTCAGGTCCTGCTGATGCTCCTGCTGAGACGGAGGTGGCTGCTACTCTTATCGGTTACCCATGGTTCCACGGGACTCTATCACGCGTGAGAGCAGCGCAGTTGGTGCTGGCAGGTGGAGCTCGGAGCCACGGCCTGTTCGTGATCCGGCAGAGCGAGACGCGGCCGGGAGAATATGTGCTCACTTTTAACTTTCAGGGAAAAGCTAAGGTAAGCTTGAATTGCACAGAACAACACACAACAAAACAACACAACACAACAGAAGTGCTTCAGGGTTCCTCATGACGTCTCATCGACACAAACGTTTCTTGTTGAGAAGATACCCGAGAAATCCGTTTTTTGCTTAGAAATTAGCAGGAATCATGAGTTCAGCACTAACTGACCAATCGGATTCAAGAAATTAACAGCGTTGTCCTACAAATTATTTATTATATACAGTATATAACTGTATGACTGAACATGTATATTTTGTTTAGTAGATTAGATCTGGTCTAATGAATCATCTTAGCAAATAAAAATGTGTACAATTCAGTCCTTCGATCCCTTTTATACTCATTCTGTACTTGCATTCAGAATGAACATGTCCTGAGAACCGGTTTGATTGTAAGACAAACGGACACAGAGGGTACCGAGTTCATTATAAATATACTCTTGATTTCTGTGTGAGCGTTTATCCATAGCGGTGGCACACGGCCACCGCGATCTGCATGAAACACAATCTTTTTACATCCTGCCTTCCAAGATTCCATCGTACTCCGGTGTCGCTGTTGGCAACCTGAAGCTTTCTTTCATAGTGCTGCCCTTTCTCTACAACCGAGAGGTCTCCTCTCTGACTTTCCCCTTCGCTAGTTCTGTATGTTAACTGATCTGTCTGCATGTGGAGGTGGAATTTTCCCACTCCACTCCTGTGTCCAGAAGGTATACACTGCATTATGGAGAATAAAGGCCAAAGGTTTGTGTGTGTGTGTGTGTGTGTGTGTGTGTGTGTGTGGTGTGGAGTAGATACCTGATTTGCATCTGTGGTGCATCGCTAAAGTCTAGAAATTGACGGTTATTCATACCTGATATATGATATGATAGAATTTGACCTCTAAAGGCCTGAGATATTTAAGACTCTCATACATTTTGCTGAGTGATATTTGCACCATGCTGCACTTTATCACCAGGTTCTATTTCAGTGATTTATGAGTAAAAATCTCTAAAGTCAGTGCAGTTCAGATTTATATTTGAGTAGGGACTAGACTTTAAACATTACAAACCTCCTGGTATATTTCTGACCTGGTGGTAAGTACAATAACATGCAGATTCATTTCTTTAAGGATGAATAGTGTTTGTGTTTATAAGGTCCTCTCAGGCTACACACACACACACACCTTAAAATCAATGTATAAATGATAGATAAGCTTTTATTTTATTGTACAGTGAGTAAGTAAGTAATAAACAGGGCATGACGTTCTAGGTAAATAATCATCAAGATTTATTGCTTATACCACAGCAGTTTCATTTTATTAATTAATTTATTTAAATATTTTATATTATTTATTATATATCCATTTTAGTATGTTAATTATATAATGTGTCACATTGAAGCTTCCTGTTATTGACCACGGCTCTAATACGCACTTTGTCAGTGTTATGTTTCATGATAAACACAAACACTAAAGCCACTGAGTGTTACTGTGTGTTGTGTTTTGGCAGCATCTGCGGTTGTCGGTGAATGAAAATGGCCAATGCCACGTGCATCACCTCTGGTTCCAGACGGTGTGTGACATGCTGAAGCATTTTCACACTCACCCAATCCCACTGGAGTCCGGCGGCTCTGCTGACATCACACTGCGCTCATACGTTCAGGTGCAGCGCAGTCCCTCTGGTAATACACACACACACACACACACACACACACACACACACACACACACACACACACACACACACACACACACGCACACGCACACATGCACGCACACACACATACACACACTCCAGTCACTCTGTTGAACTTACAACGTGGAACTGAACTGAACTAAACTGGGAGCCCATAAAATTATAAATCTGTGCAAATTAGCACGTAATGTTTAATGAAACAAGTTTTAATTATTACTGAAATGTATTTTCACATTGTAAAGCTAATCTGACAGGCCATGCTCATAGATTTATATTGCTAATGCTAGCTAATTAACTAGATTTCATTCATTATTTATAGATATTCATAATGTTCCTCACTTATGCTAACTGGCTAGCTAATATGAGCTAACCTGACTGGATTCAGGTTTGTTTTGTTTTTTTAATAACAATTTTTCAATAGATACACATAAAACTAGCTAAACAGGAACAAGTGGAATTCTATTGATGAATATTTATTAACTTTAAATGCTAATGCTAGCAAGCTCACAGACCTGACATGATTTAAACAGGACTTTTAGTATAAAAGCCATAGTAACAACCAACGAATGCTCTCTGTTAGCTGTTGCTAGCATATGATGTAATCTGACAGGATTTTAAGAAAATATTCAGTTACTTAAAACTCATATTCATAGTTTTTACGATTATGCTAGCCAGCTAGCAAACCTGAGCTAGCCTGACACAATTTTGACTGACAAATTTTTCGTCATAATGACAAACTCTTGACTGCTAATAAACATAAGGTAACCTGTCCATATTTTCACTGCTAATGCTAGCTAGCTAGCACACCTAAATATATTACATGATTTATTTTAAGCATTTCAAGTGACAATGGCAAATGCCCATCGATTTTTATGTTAGGTTTAGCTAATATGATCTAAACTGTCATGATTTTGGGAAAGGAATTTTAAAATATATTAAATAGTATAGCATTTATTCATAAACTTCACTGTTAGCACTAGCTAGCTAACATATGCGTCTTCACCTTCTTCTTGCCATTTCTTCTTTTTTTCAGCTATTAGTAAGTAATTTATGGAATAAATGTCCTATAATAAATATATATATATATTCATTCATTCATCTTCTACCGCTTATCCGAACTTCCCGGGTCACGGGGAGCCTGTGCCTATCTCAGGCGTCATCGGGCATCGAGGCAGGATACACCCTGGACGGAGTGCCAACCCATCACAGGGCACACACACAAGGCGGAGGAGGGAATCGAACCCCCAACCCTGGAGGTGTGAGGCTAACGTGCTAACCACAAAGCCACCGTGCCCCGTGCCCCTAATATATATATATATATATATATATATATATATAGTGGAAAAAACTTTTAAGACCGTGGTGTTTTATTTATATAAAGGCTGGAAGAAATGTTAGCGTTCTGTAGACATTCTGATACACCACACAATATATTTAGAATATATGCTGAATCAGCTTTTTTAAAAACTGTGTATTTTATACAGGTCACTCTGCATTACACACCTGTTGCCTTCTGTACAGCTTTGCCCACCATCCCTAATCTCTAAAATATGAAAGGAGGTGTTACAAACTGGAGCCAAGCAGTGAGGAAAATGGGTCCTGGTGTGAGATAAACAGAGCTCGGTATCAAACCCCTGAATGTGCTGCTATGATGGATGAGTGGGCTCGTCGTCTGACCGAGGAGGCAGAACGCAAACTCGCTGAACTTGTGAACACGACCCCTTTTTCTCGCTCACGCCGATACTTTCCCTCGCTGTTGCTCTTTCCTTTCACTGTGCCAGTCTAGCCGCAGTAGATGAATGCCTTCCATTGGGCTCTGAGGCAGCACAGTGCCACTCTGTTCTCCGGCGAGTCTTAACATGCTCCATCACACACAAACAAACATTCAGATGTGTGGATGTTCTCATGCTGTTTGTAAAAGCGCCATTAATATGCTGGTCTGATTAAAAGGAGTGTGTTTGCATGGAATAATTTTCACACACATACTGTACACACACACACACACACACACGGTCTATTCACGGTGAATTCTTTGTAATGCTTTTCATTAATTCATTCCTAGACTTTTTAATAGGAATAGACTTTTTAAAGGAATGTCTACGACACAATGTACTTCTGAACTTCTCCATTATAACCAAGGGCATCTTATACGTTTAACATTACCAGTAACATCGTACTTGGGTAAATACGTGGGACGTGGTAGCCTAGCGGTAGTTAAGGTGGTGGTTACGTGGTAGTTAAGGTGTTAGGCTACCGATCTGAAGGGTTCAAATCCCAGGTTCACCAATATGCCACTGCTGGGCTATAGTGTACTAATAATTTTAATATTTAGAAGATCAGCACATACTTGAAAGCTGGTGCAGAGACCGGGCCCATGCTAAGGAGTGTCTAATCATCTAAGTTTCCATTGCAGATGTTCCCAACATCTCCACGCCTTCACGGGAACCCAGCTGCCGGATCGATGCTGCTCAGCCAAACCTTCATCTTCCTGGAATCTCACAGCTTCCAGCAACCCCAGTGCACGAGGCACCGCTTTCCTCCAGCTCCTCTTCCTCACCCACAGCCCATGGAGGTCTCCGGAGCAGAAGCAACAGCTCTGAAAGGCTGCTGGAACTCCCTGCTGGCAATGCGGAGGAGTACAACGACAACGACAGCACTCGGAGGACCAGAGCCGTTGAGAATCAGTACTCTTTTTACTGAAATCTAGCAAGATCAACAGCATGCAGACAGGAAATAGATACGAGATTGACCGCTGCTCATTAAGAAACAACTTATACGTTTTTTGTTCATTGTTGCCAGCCTTTATTGAATACGATATTTCCTACGTGAGAGATTTTCAAACACGTCATTAAAAGCTGAGTTAATTCGGTTAGAGTCCCAGCTACTCTGAGACGCAGACAATTTCTTCGAGGACGTACTGCGATTTCTACGCCCTCTCGTCGCTTCGGGTATCACGGCTGTTCCTTGCAGAGGAGTACGATATACTTCTTCTCAAAGAACAGACATACTGCACATTGGGTTGATCTTTGCAGCCAAATATCCTTTAGTTATCGGTTAAACATGTAACATATATAAAGATCAGAGGTCCTGAAGCAAGTCCTTTCAAAGACTTACTACAACCGATAGTCCCAAAATACTGTAGCCTCTGAATTTGAGAAAGGAGTCATACGAATCTTACAAGCATATATTCACATAACGGTAAATGCTTTAAGAAGTAAATCACACATTTAATTCTTCTTTTTCCACTTAAAAAGAAGCCATAACCAAATGGAGCAGGTGGTTGTTTGGAGTACCTTGTACGGCCTCGTATAGAAATATCATAAATTCCGGACAAAAATATCAAAAATCAGCTTTTTATTTAATTATTTATTTATTTTTTATTATTTTTAATGGGAAACACAAGAAATTCAAAAAACAGATCATCCAAATATTCAGCCCATTTTGAGCTTTTCAGAATTGGGATATAACCTGGAGTGGAAATGGATTTAACCGGCATTGTTGTGAATCCACAAAAAAAAAAAAAAAAAAAAAAAAAAAAAAAACCATAATATTAAAACGGTCTAAAATCAGTACAATATTGCATAGATTCATGATATCATCTCACTTACAGTTTAGAACAATACTAAAAGTACAGTAGAAAAGAACAAAGGGTGCAAAAACTTATGCAAGGCACTGTATCTTTTAATGGTCCTAAAATCAGATTATTAGTTGATAGATGACGATGACAGATGAAAGATTTTTTTCAAACATGAAGCCCAGGAAGTGAAAATGTTATTGTTCGGAGTCGTATCTTCCACCTGGGGCTCTGAAAAACGACCTTTAATGACTCACGACGTCTTTCGTCAAACGTCCTGCAGTACAATACAATATTTTCTGTCCCGTCCCAATAAGTGAAAGCGATGACTCGATTACCCAGACGCCCTGAAGTTCCATTCCCGAACGCATTTTTTTTCTTCCGTATTCTTTCTTTTCTTTCTTTTGTTTTTTTTCCTCGTCATAGCGAGTGTGCCGATCCTGCTCTGTGGGGTTTGATATCTTTACGTCCCTTTTCCATAGAGGAAGCTGTCGTGTTGTAACATCTGCCCGCGGTTAGCCTCCGGCAAGCCGTTTCCTGCAGATGCCTCTTGCTTCCACCTTTTTTTAAGGGCTTTTAAGAAGTTAAAAGCTGCTCAGTGAAATCGACTTCCCCAGAGTGCTCTGCCTGTGTTTGTGAAGCTGTTGATAGAATGTTCCGGACATCCTGTCCTTTGGGCTTTTCCCACAACTTTGACGTGGGGTGAAGCGGGTCAGACATCAGAAGTAAAGAGTTAGCAAGAAATAAAGAGGTTTCTGTTTTGTAAAACGTAAATATATATATAATACAGTAATCCCTCGCCACTTCGCGGTTCAAGTTTCGCGGCCTCAGTGCATCGCTGATTTTTCAAAAATATTCATCGAAAAATAAAAATAAAAACGGTTTCCCAGGATGCCAGACAAAGATAGAAACTCTCTCAGAGGCTTTGTACATACCCACGGCCACTCAGACAAGGCACGTGATTGGTTCACGGCCCGAGATCTGAGCTAATTGGCTGCGCATCATCGCATCCTCTCGCAGCTTCTTCCCTTGTCGTATCTCGCCACTCTCGTTCACGCTGTTAACCGTGTCTCGCGTATCGTGTTCGAAATTAATTTTTCGTTAAGCCCTTACGATGCCTCCTAAGTGCCGTGCCCCTGCGAAAGATTCCTCTAGTGAGC
The DNA here is from genome assembly GCF_022655615.1 of Tachysurus fulvidraco. Lineage (NCBI taxonomy): Eukaryota > Metazoa > Chordata > Actinopteri > Siluriformes > Bagridae > Tachysurus > Tachysurus fulvidraco. The sequence goes on from NC_062539.1 coordinate 16,117,511, forward strand.
CCAAGAGGAAGACGAAGATGATGACCATCAGTGAAAAGGTCAAACTTACTGTAGGGCCAATCCTACTTCGCGGATTTTCACCTATCGCGAGGGGTTCCGGTCCCCATTAACCGTGATAAACGAGGTAATCGAATACGAACACTATCACAACAATACTTAGTGAGTGAATCCAAAAGCTGACACACTTTTACCCGCGAGTGAAATAGATCTTCGGAAAGTTTTCAACCCATCATGAGTTACCTTTGTTACGCTCGCCGTGAAAACCTTATTTCACGTTGTACATAAAATAAAAGGCCTACTAATAACCTACTAATCCACAGTTCTCTGTATTATTCATCCCGCACAAAGGGATCGTAATTCTGTAAGGATAAGGACAGTATATCAGCGATAGAGGAATAACAGAAGTCATTAGTTCATTAATGAGTTGTAGTTTTTGGAGTATCGATCGACTTTGACGTCCGGATATCACAGTATTCATATGGTGAATATCTGCCTGATCAATATTGTATTAAAATAATGTAAAAAAAAAAAAAAAAATTAAAAAAAAAAAAACTGAAGCAAAGCCAAATTCACATCTATAATAATTCACTTCGCTTCTACTGATATTTTTAAACATGCCACGGTGACGACGACGTCGCGTTCTTGGAATTTTGCGCTATTTCTTTAAACCAGATCGTCCAAATTCATCCAAAGAATAAAACATGATGACGTTCGAGGAAAATAAGAAATCATGACACCAGCTCTGACACCGGAGATTAAAAATAAAGCTCGATAAACACTCGGAAAATCTTTAGAGAAAATGTCACCATAGCAACAATTACACACATTTATAATATGTCGAAATGGAGCATCTACCATACAAGTCCCTGTGGAAGTCGTTGCTATAGCAACAATGACACGTTAGAAAACAAGGGCATTAATGAAATGATCATTTTTAAAAAGCTGGAACTTTTCAGAGTTGGAATTTAATCGATAGGAATGGCCCATAGGTTTATTCAGGAATTACACTCACACACACACACACACACACACACACACACACACACACACACACACACACACACACACACACACACACACACACACACACACACACACACACACGGTTTAATGCAGACAGGGAGAGAAAGTCACAGAGCCACGTGTGCCAATCTGAACTGTATTTTTTGAAACTTATTTATTACTCAGCTGCTGTAAATATAATTTTTCCTACAGAAATAGTTTTGTTGTATATTTTCACAATTTATCTTCTCATATATATATATATATATATATATATATATATATATATATATATATATATATATATATATATATATATATATAATCGTATCATTTTGGTTTTCTTATGTTCATTTCTCTTCTTGTTTTTCTTGATTTGTTTTTTTTTTTTGTTTTGTTTTTTCTGGTCTGGCTGAATTTTAATAAATAAGTTTGTACAATTTTGTACAAAGCGATGTACTTGACATACTACTTTATATTTCTGTGAATAAAAAGGTAGTGAACAACCTGCTAACAAATGACCTTGGCATCTGTTTTCTTTAAATGGAGGGAGGGACGATGAGCTCCAGCAGCTGGAGACCACATCAAGCACCACTTCATGGAAAGCTGAGGCTGTTTTGAAAGGAAAGTGATATCTACCCAGTAGTGTTCCTAATAAAGTGCCTACTGAGTGTAATATACAATTTGGGATGATGTATTCTCCTCTCACGTCATTTAGTGAACATGTAAAGAATTACAGAAGCCCAGAATTAAACACATTTTATCAGGACACCGTGCGTGTTGCTACAGAAGTCCTAAAAGGCCATGCATTACTATATATATTTGTTCTATCTTGTTTTGTCGTGATAACGACTTCGTTTTCTCGTGATCATTAGAACGTGTTCTAGATGCAGTAAAAGCGCAGTAATGAAACGAATACAAACAACTGACAGTATTTATGAGGATACAGGCTTAACGTTTTAATAATCCATTACATATTAACAAAGTCAATGGCAAGTCGTGGCCTAATGGTTAGAGAGTCTGACTAGTAATCCTAAGGTTGTGGGTTCGAGTCTCGGGCCAGCCACGACTGAGGTTCCCTTGAGCAAGGCACTGAAACCCCCAACTGCTCCCCGGGCGCCGCAGCATAAATGGCTGCCCACTGCTCCGGGTGTGTGTGTGTTCACTGCTGTGTGTGTGTGTGTGTGTGTGTGTGTGCACTTTGGATGGGTCAAATGCAGAGAACGAATTCTGAGCATGGATCACCGTACATGGGTCACATCACGTCACGTCAAAGGGGTTCCTGAAGAGATCACGACAAAACAAGAAAGAAAATATCTATAATAACGTATGGACTCTTAGTTTCAAATCTCAACCATCATGACTTTGTGTTTTATTTATTTATTTGACTTTTTTTTTTCACCGTTATGCATCAAATCTAAGGTTAAACAGATATAACAGATAGACAGATAAACAGATAGAAAATGTGTTATTTCAAACAATCATTTCATGCATGTTCTGCATGGTTGAATGAAGCCATAAATGACATGTCATTGTTTAAGAAGTAAAGCATTTTGTGACCGTTTGCTGTGGTGTAAGAGGAATAAAGCGCCGTAGGTAACTGTGATTGCACCCAAATTATGTTTTTATTCCTCTTATAAAACAGAGATTTCCAACAATGGTTGTTGTTAAATTGTTGAGCTAACAATTGCTCTGATCTCACCAATAGATTACACATTAGCACTCTTGTTCTTTGTATTCGCTGTTTTGTGTATCTGTGTCCTGTCCTCGTCTCACACTGTCACGTAGTTGCAAGCAGCACAGCAGAATATCTTCTTTACTACGACGTTAAACTTTAAGATTTCAGCATATTATTACTGGCTAAATTTAAGAAGTTGGTGTTTCATGAAACGTCAACTTAGACAGATGAATAATAAAAACTACAAGAAAATGGACGCTATTACAAAACTGCACTACAGAACTCTGTTTACTAAAACTGCCAGACACAGGAACAGTTTCTTACCCCAGACAATCACCCTGATTAACACCATACTCACCATAATTATATTCCCTGCTTCATATCTATAAGTGCTGCATTATCAGGACCGTCAGTCATCACGTCATCCGTATACGTTATACACTCTACTGCTGCTGTATATTGTACAATATTGTTATTTACACTCCGATGCACTTCTTACACATTATGTACATAACTGATCAGTCATATATTCATTCATTCATTTTCTACCGCTTATCCGAACTACCTCGGGTCACAGGGGAGATTGTGCCTATCTCAGGCGTCATCGGGCATCGAGTCAGGATACACCCTGGACGGAGTGCCAAACCATCACATGGCACACACACACACACTCTCATTCACTCACATACACACTACGGACAATTTTCCAGAGATGCCAATCAACCTACCATGCATGTCTTTGGACCGGGGGAGGAAACCGGAGTACTCGGAGGAAACCCCCGAGGCACGGGGAGAACATGCAAACTCCACACACACAAGGCGGAGGCGGGAATCGAACCCCCAAACCCTGGAGGTGTGAGGCAAACGTGCTAACCACTAAGCCACCGTGCCCCCCAGTCATATATTATGTATTCATATTTAATACTCACACTTTCTATATTGTATTTTATCATCTGTTTTGTCTCGTCTTGTCTTGTATAGTATAGTGAAGGGCACAGTGGCTTAGTGGTTTATGTCTATATTGTCTTGTATAGTATAGTGTTTTTTTTTGTCTGTACTTTTAAGAGTCACAAACAGCTGGATCCAAATTCCTTGTGTGTGAACACACTTTGCCAATAAACCTGATTCTGATTCACATAAATGTAATAAAGTGTGTGATGCCAGTGTTCGTGAAGAATTAAAATTAAATGGAGCTTCACAAACTTAACACAAATTTATTCACCGGACCTTTTATTCATCACCATGAATTATTCTTCCCGTGCAAGTCATGAGGTAACATTTGGTGTCATATTCTAATAAATCAGAGCTGTTTATTATAAGAAATCTATTCAGATGTGAAGATCTTTAGAAATGGCACATCAAATTCCAGGGATACAAATAAATAACACAGATTAACATTTCATACTGTGCTTCAATGACCAAAACACAAAACTGTCAGAAACACCAGTACAAACAGATCCTGCGGTTTAATCAGCTGTTAAAATTTCCCCAACCCAAGAAACTTTAAAACAAGATAAACGAGTCAAAACCAAAAAGTGTTGTTAAACAAGCAATATTTAACAAGCAATGAAAATGAACAAACTGAATTGAACACGCTTCATGTCGATATTGTGGGTGGAGCTTCACGGATGTGGGCGTGTCTAAGAGTAATCTTACTTGATGTACTGTTAATACACGTGTAATAAGGTCACATTTATATATAGGCAGATAATAATATAATAACTATTGCACATTTAAAGTCATTTAACAGCAAGCCTAGTGGTTAAGGTGTTCAGCTACCAATCAGAAGGATGTGAGTTCGAATCCCAGGTACACCAGGCTGCCAATGTTGGGCTCCTGAACAAGGCCCTTATGGGTATAAAGGTGTTTGCTAAATGCTGTGAATGTAAATCACGAGCACAGGTATATATATAAATGCTATGTGCAAGATATTATGATTTCAGTCTGGATAGAAGAACAATCCCTAAAACCAGAAGTGTACCGACAGCCAATTCGGTCCATTTTTCCATTTTAATTGCCATTAAGTTCTTTTTTTGTGCTTCTTTTCTTTGCTCTCTCCATCGGCGCAGGTTCTGTTCTCTCTCCAGCTGCTCGCCGTAATGCGCACGATAAAAAGCGTCGAAGTCGAACATGGGTTTTGTTCCTGCGCCCCGGACAGACCGAGAGAACCGCTGATGATGATGATGATGATGGTGATGATGATGATGGTGGTGCTCGGGATGTTCCTGGTCTTTACGAGAAGGTCTCACGGCGCTTTGGAGGTCTGACAAGCTCAGGACACCGCGATCATACTTCCTCCTGAGGCTGATGCTGCCCAGGACCGTGTAGGCTTCACTGATCTCGGAGAACCGGCGCACGGCCTCGTGGCTGCCCGCGTTCCGGTCCGGATGGTAAAGGAAGCTCTGGCGATAGTAAGCTGTTTTAATCTGCGCCTGCGTGGCGTTCGGGGAAACACGCAAAACGTCATAATACGCCGTAGTAGACGTGTGAAGTGAAGAGCTGCTGCTGCTGTTGGTGTTGCTGCTGTGAGACCTGGTGATGATCAGAGCAACAGGAGGATGTAAATGTGTCTCAGAGACACGACACAAATCTCTCCGTGTCCTAAAACACGCCCTGAAAACCGACACACGACGGCGGCTAGTTATCGTGATCCAGCTCTTTGTATTCAAACGACAAAGTTTGTATAAACCGACTCTGCTGAGCGCCGCCATTACGGTACACAGTGTCAACATCCGCTAGCTAAACGGTCAGCCAATCAGAGCAAGGTTAGACCAAAAGTAGTTCCGAATACTTTTATTTTGAAATCCCTCTAACTGTATTTATTTTCTTTAAAAAAAAAGAAAAAAAAAGCATAAAAGCATAAAAATATTTATATTGTCGAAGTTATTCCGTGGAAGTTTTACATTTTTTTGAATCTCGAATACACAAACTGCTATTATGACCAATGCACTTTAAAAAAAACCCCAACTTTCTACCTATACAAGTTATAAACAAGTTTATAAGTTAATTAATAATGGCCTTATAAATGCATTACAATAATACATTAAACACACACACTTCATTTCAAGCTTCGTTTGTATACACAGTGCTCTCAAGTGTCATGCATTGAGCGTGACAGTCACTCATTTTGATCCTTTGTCACACTCACTGACATCACCTGCTTAGCACAAGTGGTCTAAGCCAGTGGTTCTCAAACTGGGGGCCCTGAGATGGTGCCAGGGGGCCCCTGGTTCACTGTCAACACCTGCTCAGAATAAGTAGTCTAGGCTAGTGGTTCTCAAACCTGGGGCCCTGAGATGGTGCCGGGGGGCCCCGGTTCACTGACAACACCTGCTCAGAATAAGTAGTCTAGGCCAGTGGTTCTCAAACCTGGGGCCCTGAGATGGTGCCGGGGGCCCACGGCTTTATGACATTTTATAAAATAATGAATTTATCATAAATTCTGTGTCATTAAATCTCAGAAAAATAAAACTACTAACCAACAGCACTACATTGTATAATTTAATATGTTTTGTTTAATTCAAATAAGTTTCAGAATGTTTTATGTCATAAATTTTCTTTTGGGGGGTTCAAGTAGGGACGCACTGTATGCAAGAGGGGCCGCACGCCGAAAAAGTTTGAGAACCACTGGTCTAAGCCTAGTCATAGTTTCGTTATCACATGATGACTGACCTTTTGTCTCATTAAACATCTCTCTCCAAATAGGCATAATAATTTTATTAGCACTTAATAAGTTAAAATTTATTGCATCATCGATGGGGGGCACGGTGGCTTAGTGGTTAGCACATTTGCCTCACACCTCCAGGGTTGGGGGTTCGATTCCCACCTCTGCCTTGTGTGTGTGGAGTTTGCATGTTCTCCCCGTGCCTCGGGGGTTTCCTCCGGGTACTCCGGTTTCCTCCCCCGGTCCAAAGACATGCATGGTAGGTTGATTGGCATCTCTGGAAAATTGTCCGTAGTGTGTGAGTGTGTGTGTGAATGAGAGTGTGTGTGTGCCCTGTGATGGGTTGGCACTCCGTCCAGGGTGTATCCTGCCTCGATGCCCGATGACGCCTCAGATAGGCACAGGCTCCCCGTGACCCGAGAAGTTCAGATAAGCGGTAGAAAATGAATGAATGAATGAATGAATGAATGAATGAATGAATGAATGAACAATTTAAATCCCACCAAAGCTTGTTTTAAAGGACATGTTTTTGTAATGTTTTTAAAACTTTGTCCTTATTTTATTCAGAACAAACGTTTGTTTTTCTATGTAATAAAATAAACAATCTATACCTCAGGTGTTTCCATCTGTTTTTTTTATCCTTTCACCTTTCTCATAGTGTATGATTAAATAAATAGAACGAATGTCGAACTAAAAATAACTAGCTTTTATTTTTATTTTAACGCCTGTCTCTTTAAGACGGTTTGTTGTCGTCGCTGAAAAGTGACGTCATCTTGGGCGACCCTGTAAATACATGTGTATATATTGTTCTTGCTTGGTTTAGTGTTGTATAATCATAGACATCTCGTTGGTTTATAGATTTTTTCTGCATTTAGACTGATACTGTAATTCACAGATATAACAAACATGGCTGCTAGTTGTCGCAGGCCCGAGCACATGGCTCCTCCTGAGATGGTGAGTAATCAGAATGGAGCTGGAACCCAAAACAGCTCCATGTTGGATCTTATTCATGTTTTGTTTAGATGCCTTTTATTTTAGACAGGATGAAGTGAACCTGTGTGAGGGATAAGAACGCATTTGGGATTCAGCCTTGTGTCAGTAGTAAATAAGCTACCCAAGAATTTTAAATACTAGCTTAAAAATCTAAAATAAAATGATATCAAATAATGTAAAAGAAGCTAAAATAATCTAAAATACAATATCAAATAATATCAAATCAAAATAATGTAAAATAATCTAAAATATAAAATAATCTAAAATAAAATAATGTAAAATATCAAATCAAATAATATCAAATAATGTAAAATAAAATATTAAATAATATCAAACAAATAGTCAAATAATGTTAAATAATCTAAAATATCAAATAATCTAAAAAAATGATGTAAAACAATCTAAAATAAAATAACAAATAATCTACAATAATGGGAATCGAACCCCCAACCCTGGAGGTGTGAGGCGAACGTGCTAACCACTAAGCCACCGTGCCCCCCCCGACATTCAGGACCAATCTTAGGAAAATACACACACGTTTATATTAGAGAGGAGGCGGGGTTTAACCTGTTACTAGGGTGACACATTTTGTTGAAGACTGTGATTGGTTGTCAAATAATAAAATATCAAATAATCTAAAAAAAAATGATGTAAAATAATCTAAAATAAAATAACAAATAATGTAAGATACTGTAAAATAAAATATCAAACAATATAATATCAAATCAAATAATATCAAATAATGTAAAATAATTTAAAATAAAATAAAAAATAATATAAAACAATATAAAATCACATCAAATAAAATAATATAAAATCAAATAATATCAAATCAAATAATAGTAAATGTGTTCTTATTGCAGTTCTACAATGAGGAAGAGGCGAAGAAGTATTCCCAAAAGTAAGCTGCTTCTTGCACTGTCGATCAATTCAGCTTGTGTTTTTTACTTCTCTGTGTGTCTGTAAATAAAGTGTGCACCGATAAAATTCTTGCTGTAATCAGTGTCTGCTTTATTCCACACAGCTCTCGGATGATTGAGATCCAGACACAGATGTCAGAGAGAGCAGTGGAGCTGCTGAGCTTGCCAGAAGATCAGCCTTGCTATCTGCTGGATGTAGGGTGTGTATTTACAGTGTTCTGGGTCACAAATCCAATGTTTAACAATTCATCCTGGACATTCATATATACATCTGGGTCCGTATTCATAAAGACTCTAAGAATGATCTCTGAGAGCTCCTCTTACTATGATTCAGGACCATTCATTCATTCATTCATTCATTCATTTTCTACCGCTTATCCGAACTTCTCGGGTCACAGGGAGCCTGTGCCTATCTGAGGCGTCATCGGGCATCGAGGCAGGATACACCCTGGACGGAGTGCCAACCCATCGCAGGGCAAACACACACTCTCATTCACTCACACACTCCCATGCATGTCTTTGGACCG
>NC_062539.1:16133794-16196294 GCF_022655615.1 Tachysurus fulvidraco
GACTCGAGCAGTGGGGACTCTTTTTCTGAACAGCTGCTGCATGATAAAATATGGATATAGAAAACACAACCATGGCAACACGACATGGTTTTAGACGGTGAAACGATTCTCATTAGGAAGGCATGAAATTCTTATTAAATATAAGTATTTCTCTATTTTGTGTTATGATGTCGTCTGCTATTAAACGGATTATTAAAGACAGAATGTTTAAGGCTTTATTTAGAATTTTTTTCTTTCTTTGTTTGTGTGTTATTTCGTTATAAACTGCAATCGTTAATCTTGATCTTGAGCTCCAGGGTCTTCAATTTGATCCTAGCTTAGGGACAATAAATTAACCCTAGAGTGAGTCTGTGTTTTGGGATGGACTGTGGTTCCTTTCAGGATTGTGCTGTTCACACTCAGGATTCCCGGGACAGGCTCTGAACTATGGATGGATGGGTGTGTTGGTTGCCTAAGGAGCGTCACTAATGGTCTCCAGCAGAGGGCGCTCTACTCTCAAAACTAGGCTCTAATATTCTATTAAAAAATAAATTAGAGCATTGATAATAATAGTAATTATCATTACCATGTTGGCTTTTCTTATTATTTTTTAATCCAGTTTTATTTTTTAATAAATGTAGGTTTTATATTTTATTCAAAAACAAAAGGCCCCAAAAGATTTGAGTGAAATTATGTTTTTTTTTTAAAGAACTAATTCGTTTCTAATTAAAACTAATAATGAAAACTAATTTGGTGGAAATATTCTTTTTCTAATAAACAAACTAACAAATATTAAAATAGTAAAAAAAAAAAGTAAAAAGAATTTTGCGTTTAAATAAATCAAAAGTTTCCAGGTTTCTAAATTTTAATTATTCAGAATTTAAAATGAATCCTAGAAATTTATTTTGAATTTTTTTCCCTCCTAAGGCTGGTGATTTTTGAACGACGGCGCGCGCTTACGGTGCCATTCACAACAACCTCATACGTCAATCAAAGATCAAAGAGTTTGGCTGCTGATGACGCGTGACGGCTTTGGGCGTGTCCCAGAAAACACATGACTGCGCCTAATAACATGCTGAAATAATAATCCAGCACCTGTATGACACGCGCTGTTAGTCCAGACAGCCCCCTGTCCGTCAGTCCTACCTCGCTCTATAACCGGGAGCCAAACCGGGGGAGGTGGAGAGGGGAAATAATCACGCGCTCCGGTTACGCGAGAGATGCGCACGCCACCCTGCACGCTCACCCTCACACGTTACGCTGTTTTGCACAGAATTAACGGGTGCGCTGATTTGGTTTTGGGGGTTGAGGGTCTCGGAAGAGCGCAGGACGTAGTTTGGAGACATGAAGGACCGCATGCACGAGCTGAAGCATGTAAGTAAAACGTGACTTTTATTTATTCGGTGCTCTTTCTCAAGTTGCGCGCGAGGTCTTGAGCGCAAACGGTGTCCAAGTAGAGAAAAAACACCAGATGCTTACAATCCAATCCAACCCTAAACGAGCTGAACTGCGTTATGGAGACAATTCAGTCCCTGATGCGTGACACATGCGTGCTGGGTTTTTTTTTTTCTAGTCTGGTTTCCATGGACATAGAATATCAGGGCTTTAAATGGCAACAGAAAATAATGATAAAAAGAAATAATAATAATAATGATGATGATGATGATGATAAAATCATCGTGGAAGACACGTGGAAGAGTCCAGGTCAAAATATTTGGTTGGAAAATCTAATAGATGTTAATTGGCCTGATTTACGCGTAAAAGCGCGCAACGCGTGAAAATGTAAAAGCGTAAAGTGGCGCCGGTCTGAAGCGCGGCTCCGGTTGCGCACACTCCGTATTCCTGAACACACTCTGCGTTGTGCTTTAAACTAACTGCCTCCAGCTGAGAGGGACTGAAACAGTAAAACGGCAGATTTGTAGATATTTTGAGCGGAAAATGAATTCAGAAATGTCTCCTGGGTGATTTAGCAAATCTAAATTTCTCAGGGTGTGTGTGTGTGTGTGTGTGTGTGTGTGTGTGTGTGTGTGTGTGTGTGTGTGAGAGAGAGAGAGAGAGAGAGAGAGAGAGAGAGAGAGAGAGAGAGAGAGAGTGTGTAAAAGAGACAGAAAAAGAGAGAAAGACTAAGAGAGAGAATAAGAGTGAGAGAGAGAGAGAGAGAATGAGAGAGTAAAAGAGACAGAGAAAAAGAGAGAGAGAGAGTAAAAGAGACTGAGAGAGAGACTAAGAGAGAGTAAAAGAGAGAGAATAAGAGAGAGTAAAAGAGAGAGACTAAGAGAGAGAGACTGACTAAGAGAGAGAATAAGAGAGAAAGAGTAAGAGAGAGAGTAAAAGAGACAGAGAAAAAGAGACAGAGAAAGAGAGAGAGAGTAAAAGAGACAGAGAGAGAGAGACTAAGATAGAGAATAAGAGAGAGAGAGTAAAAGAGAGAGAATAAGAGAGAAAAAGTAAGAGAAAGAGAGAATAAGAGAGAGAGAGTAAAAGAGACAGAGAAAAAGAGAGAGAAAGAGAGAGAGAGAGTAAAAGAGAAAGAGAATAAAAGAGAGAGAGAGTAAAAGAGAGAGAAAAAGAGAGAAAGAGAGTAAGAGAGAGAGAGAAAGAGAGAGAGAGTAAAAGAGACAAAAAGAGTGAGAGAGCGAGAGAATAAGAGAGAGAGAGCCATCTAAGGTGTTTCTGGTGTAAAGCTCTAAGGCTCCTGGTTTGATCCTGAGCGCTGCTTTACTTCCAGGTTTCTTCCCATGTCCCATGTATAACTTATGAGCACATCTGCACATCGTGCACAGTTTTCCTTCCATAGGCTCAGGATCCACTGTGACATTAAACAGGATAAAGCACTTACTGAAACAGGAAGTTAGTGAGGGAGTAAAAGCTTTCAAGGTATTGAAAAAGTTGTATTAAACCACTGACATCAAGCAAAGTACAGTTCGTACCATTCCTTACATGGAGGATCGCATTTGCTGACTAACAAGTAATGGCCACCGATTAGCATCAGACACACCGCATTAATATGTAAGCAGTTTAGCACGGATCAAGTTTCAGTCCCATTGGACGCCTTGTTTATTTAGATCCTTTAGAATCGTCAGTCCGATATGGCTGCCACTGATTTGAACAGTTTCATAGTTTATAATTATAATTTCATTTTTAAATGCAGTGTGTCGATGATGGCAACGTTACACATGGCAAAGACAAACAGTGGTCAAATGTGTCGCATAGGAACGAATAAGCATTTGTTTTCTTTCTATCTCCAGACCGCCAACATCGTTTTGACTTGGATTTCATGTATAGTCACTGATAAGTCCATCTGGTCCATCCATCTGCTGTGTCTAGACAGAAACGTATTTGCATTTGGTTACATGTTTTATTGTAATGTTTCGCATTAGCCGCTTAAGCGCCGTACGTAATCACCAGACCTGCTGGAATCCTGGTCTGCTAAAATCATCCAAATACCAGGAATGCAGTGAGAAATAGTTTATTTTTCCTTCAGCATTTGAAAATCATTGACTGCTTTAACCTCGGTTTGACTGAACAAATATCACAGCCGTGTGTGGAGTTTTGTCTCGGCGATAAGGAGGCAGAAACAGGTCTGTGGCCTTTGGAAACTCAAACTCTGCTCTGCGGGAACCTGGCCATGTATTGATTTATTTATTTTTTTTAAATGACAGGGTGACTAATTTTCCCCATGGCTGTGGTTTGTTTTCATGCTATTGACTATTTCAGGCTGAACCTATTAGGTCTGTTTCTCCTCCAGACCTGGTGTGTGTGTGTGTGTGTGTGTGTGTGTGTGTGTGTGTGTGTGTGTGTGTGTGTGTGTGTGTGTGTGTGTGTGTGTGTGTGTGTGTGCGTGTATATGTGTGTGTGTCTGGTTTGGTGGGTGTGTGGTAGGTGGTAATGTGTAGGCTGCTAGAATCAAAGTGACTTTTCAAATACCACAGCTTATTGTGTGTGTGTGTGTGTGTGTGTGTGTGTGTGTGTGTGTGTGTGTGTGTGTGTGTGTGTGTGGGCAGGCTTTATATTTTAGTGGGGACCAAATTTCCCAATAAGTATAGGAATATCTGACAGTTATGAACTTCTGGGGACATTTAACAGGTCTAATTCTTTTCCAAAAAGGTTTCAGAATAGATGTTTATGGTTAATTAGCTGTAATTGGCTTAGTGGTTAGAACGTTCACCTCACACCTCCACGGTCGGGGGGTTGGATTCCTGCTTCCGCCTTGTGTGTGTGTGTGGAGTTTGCATGTTCTCCCTGTGCCTCGGGGGTTTCCTCCGGGTACTCCGGTTTCCTCCCTTGGTCCAAAGACATGCATGGTAGGTTGATTGGCATCTCTGGAAAATTGTCCGTAGTGTGTGAGTGTGTGAGTGAATGAGAGTGTGTGTGTGCCCTGCGATGGGTTGCCACTCCGTCCAGGGTGTATCCTGCCTCGATGCCCGATGACGCCTGAGATAGGCACAGGCTCCCCGTGACCCGAGGTAGTTCGGATAAGCGGTAGAAGATGAATGAATGACTGAATAATTCAGTGGAAGGTCCTTACAAGTATAGAAAGACAATGTGTGTGTGTGTGTGTGTGTGTGTGTGTGTGTGTTTACGGGTCACAGAAACACCGAATGACCCTGAGTCACAGAGGGGAACGCAAATTGTTAACGAGGGACTGTGAGCTGTAAATAATGAGACGAGGGAGTGATTTGACGGTGACTTGCTGTGTTAATCATGCCCAGGGGATCGATTCACCCCTCCCCCTTCATTTACAGGTTTAACACAAGTCACCTACGATATGAAACAAAACGCTCAGGCTAAATTGTGTTATGTTTGAAAACGTAAAGACGCTAGTAGTTGCAGCAGCTACTCGAATGTTGCTTAGTCACTGCTTTTTACATTCCATGTTAAATCCTTGGACTATGACGATGAATTCTGTCATGACCAGCATTGTCTTGAGTCACCAGTCCTACATAAAACACTTTAAGGGTAGTTTCAGTTTTTAGACGTCATGCCTTTGAACCTTTGGCTTAAAAATCGGGTTTAAACGGTATGTCACACAAATCCGGAAACACTTCAGGAGCTTTAAAGTCGTCATCTGATGGGTTGAATTCTACAGGATTTCCATTTTGGAAACAAAGGGATGAAGGGACGCTTTACTTCCCTCGTGGAAGAAGGAAGCCGTCGTGTTTACAACAGTGACAATGTGAGGATCAGATAAACGCTGGCTTAGTGGTTAGCACGTTCGCCTCACACCTCCAGGGTTGGGGATCGATTCCCACCTCCACCTTGTGTGTGTAGAGTTTGCATGTTCTCCCCGTGCCTCGGGGGTTTCCTCCGGGTACTCCGGTTTCCTCCCCCGGTCCAAAGACATGCATGGTAGGTTGATTGGTATCTCTGGAAAATTGCGTGTTTGTCTCCTGCGATGGGTTGGCACTCTGTCCAGGGTGTATCCTGCCTCGATGCCCAAAGACGCCTGAGATAGGCACAGGCTCCCCGTGACCTGAGATAGTTTGGATAAAGCGGTAGAAAATGAATGAATGAATGAAGTTCACAGTAGTTTTTGGAAACGAAAACACACCCGGCTTGTTTTTGTCGGGACTTCGGCTTTACGTTTTCATGCCCCTAAGTATGAATAATATGAACTACGATCGGTTGCTTCATGTCAGGCAGATGCCGTCTTGGGCGGCCCTTGACCGATCAAAGACACTGCGGTGTCCACGCCCTCTGCTGTCAGTCTGAAGGTATAGCTAAACGAGACACTGTCACTGCATCAGCTATTTAGGATACAATGGCTGGAAAAAGAACTCTCTGTCTCTGAGCTCAAAGCTCTCTCTTTGTTGATGGACATGAGCTGCTTTTGGAATAATCATGGAAAAATGTGATAGTAATTTTTTAGGTAAAAAAATGAATAGTTCTGCAAGCCTTAGTACAAAGAATCAGAGATATTTGTGTGTTAGAGAGAGAGAGAGAGAGAGAGAGAGAGAGAGAGAGAGAGAGAGAGAGGGACAGAGGGGCTAATATTTGTTTTAGGCACATATGGAGGCTCTCTTTCCAAATATAGCCCTGGCTATGGAACCTATTTAGCAGACGTGTGGAACATCTGTCTCTGGCCACTGTCAGTTCTATTTATTCATTAGGTTCTGCTTCATTGCTGTCAGCTGGCATCAGTGGCTGCAGCAGAAAAGCGCCGCAGGTCATGCTGGGAGTAACGGCCTCCTGACAGGTGCCGTGAATCTTAACACCGTCGCTGTTTATGGATGCTGTACCTAAACCTAACCAGATTTTAACACCAGCGAGATCTCAAATAGTGCATCCACTTTCTGTACATACACTGATTGGCCATGGGTCATTGGGAATGCTGGTGATCACTGATTGGCCATGGGTCATTGGGAATACTGGTGAACCCTGATTGGCCATGGGTCATTGGGAATACTGGTGAACCCTGATTGGCCATGGGTCATTGGGAATACTGGTGATCACTGATTGGCCATGGGTCATTGGGAATACTGGTGATCACTGATTGGCCATGGGTCATTGGGAATACTGGTGATCACTGATTGGCCATGGGTCATTGGGAATGCTGGTGATCACTGATTGGCCATGGGTCATTGGGAATACTGGTGAACCCTGATTGGCCATGGGTCATTGGGAATGCTGGTGATCACTGATTGGCCATGGGTCATTGGGAATACTGGTGAACCCTGATTGGCCATGGGTCATTGGGAATGCTGGTGATCACTGATTGGCCATGGGTCATTGGGAATACTGGTGATCACTGATTGGCCATGGGTCATTGGGAATACTGGTGAACCCTGATTGGCCATGGGTCATTGGGAATACTGGTGATCACTGATTGGCCATGGGTCATTGGGAATACTGGTGAACCCTGATTGGCCATGGGTCATTGGGAATACTGGTGAACCCTGATTGGCCATGGGTCATTTGGGAATACTGGTGAACCCTGATTGGCCATGGGTCATTGGGAATACTGGTGATCCCTGATTGGCCATGGGTCACTGGGAATACTGGTGAACCCTGATTGGCCATGGGTCATTGGGAATACTGGTGAACCCTGATTGGCCATGGGTCATTGGAAATACTGGTGATCACTGATTGGCCATGGGTCATTGAGAATACTGGTGATCACTGATTGGCCATGGGTCATTGGAAATACTGGTGATCACTGATTGGCCATGGGTCATTGAGAATACTGGTGAACCCTGATTGGCCATGGGTCATTGGGAATACTGGTGAACCCTGATTGGCCATGGGTCATTGGGAATACTGGTGATCACTGATTGGCTATGGGTCATTGGGAATACTGGTGATCACTGATTGGCCATGGGTCATTGGGAATACTGGTTATCACTGATTGGCCATGGGTCATTGGGAATACTGGTGATCACTGGTGATTGGTTTTTGGAGCATGGTAGTGATCATTGATTGTTTTTTATGACCAGTTCTTGGAAATGATAGTGATTAGTAATTTTTTGTTAAGGAATAATAATCAGAGATGTTTAGGGAACAATTGCTTTTGGAAAAACATTTTGGTCAGTGCTTGGTTACTGGGGAAAATGGTGATCAGTAACAGGTTATTGGGGAAAATGGTGATCAGTGATTGCTCAATGGGATAAATGGTTATAAGCGATTGGTTGTTGGGAACGATGGTGATCAGTGATTGGTTGTTGGGAACCATGGTGATCAGTGATTAGTCCTAGGAATCCAGGGTGACCATTGATAAGTTACTAAAAAAAGGTGATCAGTTATGGGTTATTGTTGCTATGGAGATCAAGTGATTGGTTGTTGAAAAACAATGGTACTCAGTGATTGGATTTTGAGAAACTGTGGTGTTCAGCGACTGGTTGTCGAAAACAACAGACATCTGCAGTCATAATTCTCCTTAAAGATAATTAATCAGTGCACTGATGTGATTTCTACATGAATGACTTTCTTGCTTTAAAGGAGCCCGCGTCTGAGGTGAAATCCTTTGCAGCATTCATGGCTAAACCCTAGCGCATGGTGTGAGGTGTAGTGTTTTACACCATTGTAACACACCCACACACTCCTTTTCAATAAGCTTGGCTGTTTGATTTATTTTTTTCTACAGATGCTCGTCTGTGTGAAGTCGAAGCCCTTCATTTGCAGCCACCTGATGCTGTCTGGCCTTCTGGGCTTGAGCAGGTCTCTCACAGCGAGCAGCGATACACTTTTACACTAATGCATGCAATTAGGTGACTCATGTCTTACTAAACCTGGTGGTATTGTTCCCCGTGCTTTAGTTTTGAAGGCCTGCGTTATTTAACATCATGAATCATAATCCGATGGCCGGGGAAATCAAATTTCACAAAATGAGCCTTAAATTGATTTGATTGTGGCTCAAATAGTTCCTTCTTGAGGTTTTTCAAGAATGTTTTCAGGTAGTAACTTTCCTATTTTCCAAGTATAGAAATGTTCTCAGTATAAGAAGAATAGAATAAAAGTCATTATTTTGTCAAATATACATTACAGCACAGTGAAATTTTTTCTTTACATATCCCAATTTAGGGGGGCACGGTGGCTTAGCGGTTAGCACGTTCGCCTCACACCTCCGGGGTTGGGGGTTCGATTCCCACCTCCACCTTGTGTGTGTGGATGTTCGCATGTTCTCCCCGTGCCTCGGGGGTTTCCTCCGGGTACTCCGGTTTCCTCCCCCGGTCCAAAGACATGCATGGTAGGTTGATTGGCATCTCTGGAAAATTGTCCGTAGTGTGTGAGTGAATGAGAGTGTTTGTGTGACCTGCGATGGGTTGGCACACCGTCCAGGGTGTATCCTGCCTCGATGCCCGATGATGCCTGAGATAGGCAAAGGCTCCCCGTGACCCGAGAAGTTTGGATAAGCGGTAGAAAATGTATGAATGAATGAAGGATATCCCAACTTTGGTTTTGTTCGGTTCAGAGCACAGGGTCGGACATGATACAGCACCCTTGAAGCAGAGAGGGTTAAGGGCCTTGCTCAGGGGCCCAACAGTGGCAGCTTGCTAATGCTGGGTCTTGAACCCTGATCTGCCGATCAACAAGCCAGAGCCTTAACCACTTCAGGTTGTGGGATATGGTATCCTAGTAGTTAAGGTGTTGAACTAATGATTGGAAGGCTGTTAGTTTGAATCCCAGGTCCACCAATCTGCCCCTAATGGGCCCCTGAGCAAGGCCCTTAACCCTCAGATAAAAATATAAGTTGCTCTGGATAAGAGTGTGAGGACAAACACTTCAACAAAGAAATTTGCGATTGCATAAGTATTTACTCCCATTGATGTACTGTAAACTCGATGCGTGGAGCATCCACTACAACGACCAGAGGCAAATAGCTACACAGTGGTAACTTTTGTTTGTTTTTTTTTACATTCTGATGTACAGTACAGACCAAAAGTTTGACACACCTTCCAAAAGTTTGCACACACCACCTTTTCAACAGGACAATGACCCCAAACACACATCCAGGCTGTGTAAGGGCTATTTGACCATGAAAGAGAGTGATGGGGTGCTGCACCAGATGACCCGGCCTCCACAGTCACCGGACCTGAACCCGATCGAGATGGTTTGGGGTGAGCTGGACCTCAGAGTGAAGGCAAAAGGGTCAACAAGTGCTAAGCATCTCTGGGAACTCCTTCAAGACTGTCGGAAGACCATTTCAGGTGACGACCTCTTGAAGCTCATCAAGAGAATGCCAAGAGTGTGCAAAGCAGTAATCAGAGCAAAAGGTGGCGACTTTGAAGAACCTAGAATATGACATATTTTCAGTCGTTTCACACTTTTTTGTTATGTACGTATATAATTCCACACGTGTTCATTCATAGTTTTGATGCCTTCAGTGTGAATCTACAATTTTCATAGTCATGAAAATAAAGAAAACCCTTTGAATGAGAAGGGGTGTCCAAATTTTTGGTCTGTACTGTATAATCGCATTACGTCCATTTTAGTTCTAACTGTTCTACAAACTGGTGAAAAGTTAAAGTAGCTGAACACTTAAACAAGGCATTGTATTTATTACACCAGTTTAGTCATGAAATACATCAATAAAACGTTTTTTCTTCTGCCGCGTTTCATACCAAAACATTGTTCTAAGCCGAAAAGACTGGGTTTTATTGACCATTCGTTGCTCATTAACCCAAGGGTAACATTTTGACTCACAAACTAGGCAGTAGGACCTGTCTGTCTGTCCTGCCTCTGATAACCAGATTGGTGATTATCCTCAAGATGCTGCATTGGGAGCCTCATAAAGAGTTCTTTTTGTTTCTGCCAAATAGAAAATTGCAGGAGAGATCCACATTTGTGCCGTAAAACTCCACAGACCAGATGGAGATGGATAAAAAAATAAAAAAACTGCCTTTGCTTGGATTCATTATTCAGTGTACTCAAGATTTGAGCTTTGGTCAAACCTGCATTTGAAGGGTCACTGTTTTAGATTTGACTATTTTAATAGGTCTTGAGATTATTACTGGTTTAAAAAAGATCCTTAAAATGTCCTCTAACAGACTGACGGATAACATTTTTTCGGTGTTAGGTTAAATATTCGAGATAAATAATCAAGTTATATAACAGTAAACGTGATTGTGTCGAAAACAAGGCTGAACAGAAAGATAAACGTTCTTCAGACAATCTTTCAAGTGAGATTGGATGGAGTGCCAAACCATCACAGGGCACACACACACACACACTCATTCACTCACACACGACGGACAATTTTCCAGAGATGCCAATCAACCTACCATGCATGTCTTTGGACCGGGGGAGGAAACCGGAGTACCCGGAGGAAACCCCCGAGGCACGGGGAGAACATGCAAACTCCACACACACAAGGTGGAGGCGGGAATCGAACCCCCAACCCTGGAGGTGTGAGGCGAACGTGCTAACCACTAAGCCACCGTGCGCCCCCCTGCAATGAAAACAGATTTTACAAATTTTTAAAGCCTGTAGTTCAATGCTGAACTGGACACAACAAAACAGGTGCAAATATAGTTTGCTGTCCAATTTTTATGCACTGGGAGTTAAAAAGTGTTAAAACATTCCATCCAAATGGACTATGTGAAAAGATCCTATAACACTAACCAGGTAGAAATGCTGATTCGTTTCATAGGTCTTCAGAAACCTGTGCAGTATTCGAGAGAGTCATGCGAGGCCAGACGTCGGGGTGTGATACGGAGGGTGTCGGTTTCACTACCGCCTGTACGAGAGACTCTACAAGCCGGAGTGTTGATTGATGAAGATGCAAATGCCACAGTCGGCGGTCTTTCCCTTTTTTTTTCACAAGACAACAAGAGCGTCAGCGTGGCGTAATCGGATTTGTGTCGCCACACACACTTTGGGGCCGGTTTGCAAAACGCTACATATTAAACCCAGAGGAGAGAGAGGAATAAAAGGTGACAGCGCATCACTCTCTTCTTGCCTGCTATCTGTCATTACAGGCCACTGCAGGCTTAATGACATTTTCCTCTCAGACTGAGCCAGAGTTGCTCCAGCAGGGAAAATAATTCCCTGTTTCCCTGGGCAACTAGATTACATGAGCAAAGTGAGCTAGCTGAGTGTGGAAGGGCATGTGTGGTGTTACGCTTTCACCTGGATATGTACCGATATTAGATTTTATTCTAACAACCGCTCGAAATGTTCAGCTCAGTTACGGTCAACACTTCTGTTGCACTTCCAGTGCGATTTGTAAACTCTGCCGTCTGATAAACACAACGATCGGATTAACTTAACTGAGCAGGTTACGCGCAATTAAATAAAAAAATCCACGAATTAAACAGCTTTCTCAGACCATGACTACCAAATGGACCATAAGGACAGTGATGAAATCATAGCTCTTTATACCAGTGTCTAAAAAAATAATAATGATTTGTACCTGTTTCATTGTATTTATGTTCAGTATCAAATGTCAAATATGGCATGTCTCATTCCACAGTGGTGGTTAAAGGTGCGGTCTCCGATTTTTGAAAGCCAATGTTGACATCACCAAAAATCACCAAAACAAACACGCCCCTAACCCAAATGGGTCCCACCCCTGTATCGATAGCTCCGCCCACACATACATACATACGTAACCCAGGCGACTAACGGAAAGAAACGTGTCTTTATCATAGCTGAAGGGAAGAACAATACGATTGTAGATAAACAAACAAGCAAAATGACACACAAGCATAATGATGTAAAGGACAAAGGCATATATTAGTTCTGTGTAACAAAGCAAAACCAACGTTACTCACCTATCGAGAAGGAAAAAGGCGCCTCGGCGTCTTAAGTAAAGTCGGCCACATATTCACAGGTCGGAGTTTCCCGAGTCGATAACTCCTGAGCTAAACGCTGTTACTACACAAAACGCGGTTGTAGCTGCCTCTCTACATCACTACGATAGAAAAGAGGTGTTATTTGTGTAGTAACAGCGTTTAGCTCAGGAGTTATTGACTCGGGAAACTCCAACCTGTGAATATGTGGCCAACTTCCTGCTCCTTCAGTTCTCTCCAGCGCTGGAAAGCTGATCCTATATTAACACGTCCTACTTCTTGCCTTATCGTAAGTCTTTCTTCTCTTTATTTCTTTGTTTTTATCCTCCATGTCGATGTTAAAACCGCTTTCTGCTAACATCACACACGCACACTGAACACTCTCTCCGCCCATACTGACAAGCCCCGCCCCTTTCTGCTCATTGGCTACACGTTTGTTTTAATTTTTGTTTTGATTTTTGTTTATTATTCGGCCCGACTCGGTTTTCTGAAGCATTTCGAGTCTCTGGCTTTAATATGAAGCTCGTATGAACGTAGAGTATTTCTGTTTTTACACAGACTCTGAAGCGTTCAGTTTATAACGTATTATGATTGTCTCAAATGGGATGTATGCTCAGTTTACAAGATAGTCAGTGTATTTAAATAAAACACACACACACAATACTGAATTTTATAACCAATAAAATAGTAAGTAAATAATAAGTCAGATTAAGACAGCATAGAAACGTTAGCATCTAATTGGTTATTACACAAGTAATAACACCGTAAAGACTAAGGGGATAAACTGGCAACGTAGCCTACATGAAAAGACTGAAAATAACGTAGGATGTGAATGAAGGAAAAAATAACAAGTGTAGCAGTAAGCAGGAGGCAGCCACAGGTAACTCGGTCCATGTTGTGTGGGCCGTCTGCTGTAATGAGACTCGGATTGAGCTCAAGCCTCCTCCCTATTGTCTGCTGGTGAGAGAGAGAGAGAGTGTGTGTAAGAGAGAGAGAGAGAGAGAGAGAGAGAGAGAGAGAGAGAGGTGGCCAGAGAGAAAGCAAGCCAAACTGAGAAGCATGAAAAGAAGGGCGGAGAGAGATGACAAAGGACAAGAGAAGAACGTAGGTGGATGGAAGAGAGCAGATGGGGAGGAGAGGACCAGAGAAGCATTCAGCCTCGTATTCCCTCTCTCTTTCTATCTGTTGTGCTCTTATTGAAGATTTTTTTTGTTGTTGCTATATTTCATCATTAATTCCATAAGGCACTCAAGTGAACATGGAGTGATCACTTCCCAACTTTTACATCAGGAAGGTCGTGGAGCTTGCGGTGATGTTATACGACATTAAAAGAGCATTACACGTTGCACATATCTGTTCTCTGAACTGATCCCAACCTCTAAAGTTGGGATATTTGAAGAAAGAATTTAGCTATGCTGTAATGTATATGTTCATTCATTCATTCATTCATTCATTCATTCATTCATTTTCTACCGCTTATCCGAACTACCTCGGGTCACGGGGAGCCTGTGTCTATCTCAGGCAGGATACACCCTGGACAGAGTGCCAACCCATCGCAGGGCACACACACACTCTCATTCACACACACACACACACACTCACACACTACGGACAATTTTCCAGAGATGCCAATCAACATAGGGACATAGGGAATGCCAATCAACATAGGTGTACATAGGGAATGTTTACACGGATCTCGGTTAGCCTACAAAAATGTAAAATCAAGCTAAGTATCACCACCGGGCCATTAAGCTTCCATCTTTATGCAGGTGGCACTGAAACAATGACTTCACCTGTCATGGTGTATGTTTTGTGTAGCTCTTAAATTTCCTCTGGGTTCAAGAAAGTAGGAAGGAATTGACAATAGTATCTGAAATATGAACTAAATGTGAACCTGCTGTGGTAAAAAAAACTCCCAAGGGATAAAAACGACCTCTTTACCAGCTCCGTCGATACTTTCTTGCCATTACAATGATTTGGTGAGTATATTTTCCCAGATTAAGTGTTCTTTTTTAAATTATAGTCATTGTTGGTTTCGAGGAATACTCTGTTCCCTTGTGTCTACTCTCAGACCCCTTTTCCACCGAGGCAGTTCGAGTGCTGGTTCGGAGCCTAATTTAGAACCAGTTCTTTCTGTTTCGACCGCCAAAGCACCGGCTCAGAACCAGGAAAAGTGGTTCTTAAGTAGCACCAAAACGTCGCTGGTCTAGACTTAAGAACCGCTTGAGTCAGGAGCTGTGGGCGGGGCTACTGTTAGCGCATTTGATAATGTACCTTAAGTATACTAATGTTTAATACACTTTTACTTTACCGCGATATGATACATTATCAGCACACATGATAGTAGGTAGCTACATGCTAAGGCTAAATTTTTTTCTGTGTTAAACGATAAAATAACGTTATGTACTTTATCGATTACAACCTCCGTTTATACAGATTACACGGAGCCGCACGTACACGTTTTATTCACCGCGTTTGGATGCTAATGTAGGTTCACAAAGCCATGAGCATTAACAGTGAAGCAACATCCGCCATTGTTGTTGTGTCGCTATGATGGCTCTCTAGCCGGTGGAAAGGCAAACCGGTTCTTAGAAGGTTCACCAGTGGAACCAACTTTGAACCAGCACCCGGTTCTTTCCGGTGGAAAAGAGGCATCAGTTGATTTGAAATACTTTTTTCCGTCGTACAGACTTCTTTTTCTATAATCGATTCATCGAGTAGGATTCAGAGTCGTGGAAGGTATACAGAGGTCATGGAGTTTCTGCTGGACGTGACTGTCTGACCTTGCTTCGTGCTTGGATCATAAACCGCCCATAAGGTTTTCTTTTCCCAATGCTTCACCTTTATGTTGCATTTGTTTATTTTTTCCCAGGACCTTTTCATTATCTAATCTGCTCTGGAGAGAGATTTGTAGTTGAACCGAGACCCTTTTGTTGGACCTGGCTGTTTGACCTTGCTCCAAGTGAGAAAGAGGTTTCTAGTGGGCAAAAATTGATGAGTGAGTCATGTTTCTGATTGGCTCCTGATAGAGAGTTGCTTTTCCCCGGGCTGCTGTATATATACAAGAGGCAAGAAGTATGAAGTCTGTCTCTGAGCTGCTATTCGACACATCCTAAATAAGGAGAGGAAGCAAATGATGCTGTTGAATGAGTCTAATAAGGAGCAAAACTGTATTATTAGAAGAGGTATACCTCAAGGCTGTACTATAGGTAACAAACACATGTTAGAAACTGGCTATTCAAACAACATTCGTTTGAGCTTCCATTATTTCTCTCGTGGTCTGTACTAGACTGAGATGATGCAGTGTCATTGTTTTGCAGGATTGTAATTAAATATAATTAGAAACCATTAACTCAGTATACTGTAGCTGTGCTGAAAGGGCATATTGAAAACAGATCCATGAGAGACTTATACTGAAAAACATGAGGATTATCATTGATAACTCTGTAATTTGTCTTCATTGCCGTTCTCATCTAAGCATGTTTACTCATGGCTAAGATATAATTGAGTTTTGTAACGTAATACAGCATGTTCGTTTGGTGGATGTAAGAAAAACAGACACCATTTCAGATTTTAATTTGTCTCCAAAATGGGTAACTTCTAGGACACAAAAGGAGTTCTACATACATGAACTAACATTTTTTTATTAGTAATGCTATGGTCAAGGTTGACGTTCCCAATCAGACGTCCCTATTATATGCATATATAATATTTCCAGTAGCGTATATCTGTTTTATATATCTGGCTTATATATCTATTGTTTTAATATCTAGCTAATAGATGATATCGACTATTTGTCTTTACTTCATTAAGGTTCGTTTGTCTCAGGTAGCATTGTGAAGTCTATCTGTCTGCAAATGACATTTTAGTAATTTCAGTATCAGTATTTTTCCATAGTAATTTACTCTCACTCAGTCTCATTCATTTTCTACCGCTTATCCGAACTACTCGGGTCATGGGGAGCCTGTGCCTATCTCAGGCGTCATCAGGCATCGAGGCAGGATACACCCTGGACGGAGTGCCAACCCATCGCAGGGCACAAACACACTCACACACTACGGACAATTTTCCAGAGATGCCAATCAACCTACCATGCATGTATTTGGACTGGGGGAGGAAACCGGAGTACCCGGAGGAAACCCCCTAGGCACGGGGAGAACATGCAAACTCTACACACACAAGGCGGAGGCGGGAATCGAACCCCCAACCCTGGAGGTGTGAGGCGAACATAAATTTTACCATGTTATGCCCTAAAATTGAACTTAGGTGAACAGAAGTGAATTTATGTGAAAAGGAAACAGAAAACCAATGTGTGTCATAAATTATACAAATATATCATGCTATTATTAACCTTTGACGTTTGTCCGATTTTTCAAAGCGAGTTCGAAACTCAAATCATAATACCTATTATTCTGGACCGTATTATTTGTACAAGTGAAATATCCAGGGAACGGAATTAGATGCTCTGAAAAACAACACAGAAAAAACCAGCATTCCTATCAGGTTTTGTGCTCGTTGCTCTCACAGGGTCTTGATTGAATAACAGGCTGCTAATAACTTGACCTGCTGTGCTAATCAATGCAGAGAATGATTGTAGTGACTCACGATCCATGACTTTTCATGAATAGAGCTTAACCGCCGCTCATTTACGGTATGTGTTCTTCTATGTGAAGCACAAATGAGAACTTTAGAACCAAAATGAAGTAGGGATTTGTGTGGTGAAGGGAGTTACGGACATTTTAAGATTAGAGATTTAAACAGAAATATTATTAAGGGTGGGAAGGTTGAGTCACGTCAACTGGACCTCTTTCTTATTAGGTCCACCTTCCAGATAACCTCAACTGGAGGAATGGGCTATCATGAAATGGTCCCAGACTGCTATCATCTCCAGAGCCAGTAACATTTATAAGAGGAGAACGAGGTTCCATAATTAAACAAATAATCACAATAGACCAATAACAAACGATATCTAAGGGTCCCTGTTTCAGACGCCACTTCTGTGACGGTATTTGGTCTTAAAAGGTTGAGTTCAGGCGCCAGGGGAAAAATCACCATAATTATTAAATTAAATTCATCATAAGGGGGCACGGTGGCTTAGTGGTTAGCATGTTCGCCTCACACCTACAGGGTTGGGGGGTCGATTCCCGCCTCCACCTTGTGTGTGTGGAGTTTGCATGTTCTCCCCGTGCCTCGGGGGTTTCCTCCGGGTACTCCGGTTTCCTCCCCCGGTCCAAAGACATGCATGGTAGGTTGATTGGCATCTCTGGAAAATTGTCCGTAGTGTGTGAGTGTGTCAGTGAATGAGAGTGTGTGTGTGTGTGTGTGTGTGTGTGTGTGTGTGCCCTGTGATGGGTTGGAACTCCGTCCTGGGTGTATCCTGCCTCGATGCCCGATGATGCCTGAGATGTTCTCCCCGTGACACGAGAAGTTCGGATAAGCGGTAGAAAATGAATGAATGAATGAATGAATCATCAGAGACACTACACATAGGAATTACTTTTTATTTTATTTTATTTTTTTTTTAAAAATGGAAGAAAGTCGATCTCAAACTTTTCTGTTCGCGTTCAATTCCAATCATATTTCATTACAATTCAGTACATCATCTTCAACTCAAAAAAAAGAAAGAAAGAAAGAAGAAAAACAGAGCGAATAAATCAATCAATCAATCAATCAATCAATCAATCAATCAATCAATCAATCAATCACAACTAATTTCAAACCCAGAAACATTTACCTTTTTGTTACCACACAACAATAAACGAGTGACGACAAATAATTAAATAATACAGATAATTAAATGCAATACAATAAAAAATCTTATGCAGGAACAAAAAAAATGATTCAAAAGGCAATAGGGCAGCTGCATAAGAGGGAAAACAGGCATAAGGAAAAAAAAACATCTGGATCCAAAGTTCAACAAAAGAAGAAAAACATAAATTTACGAGCGACAAAATGAACACCAAAAGAAAAACTGACATAAAAAATTAAAGGATCTTCACAGACTTAATCGCGGACGATCGCTTCAGTTATAAAGCCATTTGGACTGTCCGAAGTGTTCTATAATTGTAGTACATATTATTATAAATATTATAATAAATCTCTTCCACTTTACTCAACTATTTAATAGTGACTTGTTTGATCTTTTTGACTACAGAAAACTTTTAACTCAAAATCTTGAAAAAGCATTCCGTTTTCTTCTTCAAATCTCTGGAACATAATGTATCATATGCCCCTTTTCCACCGAGGCAGTTTGAGTGCAGGTTTGGAGCCTAATTTAGAACCAGTTCTTTCTGTTTCGACCGCCAAAGCACTGGCTCCGAACCAGGAAAAGTGGTTCTTAAGTAGCACCAAAACGTTGCTGGTCTAGACTTAAGAACCGCTTGCATCAGGAGCTGTGGGCGGGGCTACTGTTAGCGCATTTGATAATGTACCTTAAGTATACTAATGTTTAATACACTTTTACTTTACCGAGATATGATACATTATCAGTACACATGATAGTAGGTAGCTACATGCTAAGGCTAAATTATTTTCTGTGTTAGCGATAAAATAACGTTATGTACTTTATCGATTACGACCTCCCTTTATACAGATTACACGGAGCTGCACGTACACGTTTTATTCACCGCGTTTGGATGCCGATGTAGGTTCGCAAAGCCATGAGCATTAACAGTAAAGCAACATCCGCCATTATTGTGTTTGTGTTTGTCGCTGCTACGCTAACGTCGCTGGGACACGTGACACGTATACAGTGACGTCACACTCGGCGCTGTGATGCTCTCTAGCCGGTGGAAAGGCAAACCGGTTCTTAGAAGGTTCGCCAGTGGAACCAACTTTGAACCAGCACTAGCGCTAGCTCTGAACCAGCACCCGGTTCTTTCCGGTGGAAAAGAGGCAATAGAGTAGAAACTGTTTTGTACATTAGGTCTTTTATTGTCAGCTGATATGGTGCAAAAAATTATGAATCTGGCAACCGCTTTATTAATTGTCATGTTCAGTGATCCTCCTTCATTGCAAATGTTCACGGAACAATGGGGCAGCATTGATCTTGTCCCCATGGGCCTCTAGTGGCGCTTGTTGTAGTTCCGATTCTGACCACTAGGTGCCAAAACGAACAAAAGTTAACGGGACTGCGAGTTTCAAGCCTCTTTCCCTAAGTCTCATGAAGCTTGATGTAATGCATTTCATAACTGGAGTTGCCTAAAAATAAACTGGCTATAAATAGCATGACTAATTAATCTGTAGAGAAATAAATCCCGCACCGTAAAGTCATGACTCGTGTTAAAAGATCCCGAGAAGCTCGTTTAGATTGACATTAAGAGCTAATGTTAATTGGATGTTCTTTGTCTCTCAGGGTAAGGACACTGAAGAAGAGGAGGAGGTGGCAGTGGGCATGGAGAAAGGCTTCATGGATGAGTTCTTTGAACAGGTACATCTTCAAGATTTAGAATGATTTCTTATCTGCACTACATCGATCTGGTTCCTGGAATTTAAAATCAGACGATCCTCAAAGTCATCAGAGAAACACACACACACACACACACACACACACACACACACACACACACACACACACACACAGGTTATATCTTTCAGCGTCTGATTAGAAAGATCGGACGGCCCTGCCTGCTTTCATCCGCACCGAAGCTTAAAATCCCGCCTGGGATTTCCTTGTGAAGAAGATTCTTCACTTTTCAACAGTGGGTTTAAAGAGATTTGTGTTGGAATTTTTAAAAGGGAAACGAGTCAGAAGCTGCGATCTCCATTCAGAATCGAGTTTATTCTGTTCCTGAAAATCATCAGTGGGCTGAATTTCATATTCAGACCATTTGAAAGGATAATACAGGTACACGAGGCACCCTGGCGTTTTCATCTGCTTCTCTGGTTTGCATTTGAAGACATTTACAATTGCTTGTATTCATTCTCCCAGGCTTTTATATCCAGAGATAACTAAGGGGCTTTTTTACACCTGGTCACTTCATGCGTTTTCTGTGATCAGATAGCTATCCGATGGTAAAAAGACCGGGTCTAAATGCCCTCCGAAACGTTTTGGAGACGGATATAAATCCGATGGTACTAACCCCTTCAGGAGGTGGTCTGGGACACGTTTCAGATGAAACCGGACAGGTGTAAATGAATGTGCTTGTTCAAGCCACATACATTAGCGCTATACTCCTCCCAAACGGAAGTACGTCACTCGCAGGTGACTCACGAGTCGTGAATCGCGCCAGAAACGATCTTTCACCCAGGCGTCTCGTCGGGTCTTAAAACACGCTGCTGCCGACAGTGACAATGCAGCAAACAGTAAATGCTGTTTTTTGTAGCAACCGTGTTCCATTTCAATTACCCGGAAATGAGGTAAAATATATTAGCATTTTGGGCGGGAGTAAAAAGATCGGTTCGATCTCCGATTCGCCGAGACGCTTTTATGTGGCCTGATGTAAACGGAACAGCTATCGGATCAGAGACAACACACGAAGTGACCGGGTGTAAAAAGGCCCTAACAGTGAAGGCTGCATTCAATCTGAATGTACAGTTAAGTGAGCTGCATCTTAAAATCCATCCTTAAATGCGCTGTATTCTTACACTATACAGTATG
The DNA here is from genome assembly GCF_022655615.1 of Tachysurus fulvidraco. Classification (NCBI taxonomy): domain Eukaryota; kingdom Metazoa; phylum Chordata; class Actinopteri; order Siluriformes; family Bagridae; genus Tachysurus; species Tachysurus fulvidraco. The sequence goes on from NC_062539.1 coordinate 16,154,600, forward strand.
TTACTGACTTTATTACAGAGTACTTGGTTTTTTAACGAATGTGCATGTCTTTGGACCGGGGGAGGAAACCGGAGTACCCGGAGGAAACCCCCGAGGCAAGGGGAGAACATGCAAACTCCACACACACAAGGCGGAGGCGGGAATCGAACCCCCAACCCTGGAGGTGTGAGGCAAATGTGCTAACCACTAAGCCACCCCCCCACCCCACCCGCCGTCGTGTTAGATGATTAGTTAAATTATACAGTAACTCGCTGGAGGTTTATAATTTTCTGTTGAATACCAACGGTTGCGTATGTTAAACATTAACTCTAGCTTTATAAGATATGATTGATTTTTGGAATTGATTGAAGCAGGTTTTTTTAGACCAGGATTTGCAAAAGATCTTTTAGACTAGACTTGGCTTATACACTGACTCACTTCAACGATTCATTCAAAAAAGATTCGATCGTGGAGGTCATTGTGAGCGTCTCAATCAGCTCACTAATTCTGTACTCAGGGCACTGGTCAGTGAGTCAGGCAATTTAAATGCTGTCACCATCTCTCTCTCTCTCTCTCTCTCTCTCTCTCTCTCTCTCTCTCTCTCTCTCTCTCTCTTACTTTCTCTCTCTTTCTCTCAGGACATGTGTTCTTTAAAAAAAATCCTACAAAGCACTACAAAAACCAGGGTATGTTCTCTTACTGGAAATGACGTGATCTATTTTTTTCCAGATGGAAAAAAACAATCTTTGTTGTCTCTTAACTGATTACTTTCTTTTTTTTTTTTTTTTTTACTATTTTTAAACGACTCATTATTGACATTCTACGTGAAGTTTGTTTGAGTTGTTTAAACCCTTAAAAAAATCCACTAGCTATCCTGCTTAAACTACCATGACAGAAATGAGTATAATGAAGCTAGCAAATTGTATATGACGTATAAAACTTAAATATTTTAGATGTTTGGGTTTTTTTTACAGTGACTGAGATGAAATTGCGTAATGGAAATCGAGTCATCCCAATGTATAGTGAGCCAGGATCCTTACCAGTGTCCGAAATTGTGTACACGATGTACTGATTCGCTACGTAGGAATCTTTTGCTAAATGTCTGATGAACTGTGAGAATGCTGTTCGATTTTTATTGACTTAATATTCTGGTGTTAAAAATGGACTGATTCATCAGTTAGATTCATTCATTCATTTTCTACCGCTTATCCGAACTTCTCGGGTCACGGGGAGCCTGTGCCTATCTCAGGCGTCATCGGGCATCGAGGCAGGATACACCCTGGACGGAGTGCCAACCCATCACAGGGCACACACACACTTTCATTCACACACACACACACACACACACTACGGACAATTTTCCAGAGATGCCAATCAACCGGGGGAGGAAACCGGAGTACCCGGAGGAAACCCCCGAGGCACGGGGAGAACATGCAAACTCCACACACACAAGGCGGAGGCGGGAATCGAACCCCCGACCCTGGAGGTGCGAGGCGAACATAAATTAATAGCAATATAAAATAAAATGAAATAAATTGTGAAATGAGTCTTTACTGAAGTACAACCTTACAGCACAAACTATTTTTTTTTCTATTTGGAGTAAGTAAATGTGGTCCAAACTGACTTTATTTTGTAACAGATGAAGCCAGTCAGTACAATATCACTGTTATTAATGAGTCCTCCTAAAGTTATAACTCATATTTGGCTAAAGGCACAATTCATATACTCAGTATGAAAAACGCATATGACAAGATTCATAATTCAGTAGCAGGAATCCAAATAACCTTTCAATGTAACATCAAACCGTCACGTTGGACCAAACGCACGCTGAATGCATTAAGTGAAGCATCGTACGTTATAAATTCTGTTAAAATATTAGTTTTGGAAATGCAATAAGGAAGATGAAGTATTACCTTCAGACCAGTCTCGAGAATGCAACCACAGAGTGATCAAAATGTAATGATACTGCTGTGACCTGTAGTGAGAGTCGAGAGCAGGTGGAGGAACATCTGGAAAGTTGGAGGTCTGCTCTGGAAAGAAGAGGAATGAAAGTCAGTCTTAAGCCCTGTTCGGACGGGATTAGTTCTACGTGGGGACGTGGGGGGGTAAAGTAATTATTACCAGAGCTTCTCTGTGATTTTAGTCCCGTCCGAATGTGCCATCTCGGTAATCATTACGGACAACGTCAGTAAAGATTACGGCGACTTTTACCTTCTGTAAAAAGGTCCGGAAAAATGACCTCAGGTAATACTGATCCCGTCCGAATAGACCCGCTGTAAATATGTACGGTAAAATTCCGTCATTTCCCGTTTAAATGTAGTTTTTGGCGCGTTTTACAAGCATGGAGGCGCCATGTTGTCTGTTTGCGTACGTGATAACAGGAAACGACGTCATACGCACATGACGACAAGGAGGTTACCGTGGTGCGTAAAGCGAGTTACCCCTCCCACTTCTGCTAGTTTTACTGAGATGTCTTGTCCCGTTCGAATCGGCCAATTAATATTACAGACGTCCTGAGGTAAAATCGCATTACTCCACGTCCCCACGTAAAACTAATCCCGTCCGAACAGGGCTTTAGTAAGAGAGAATACATGTGTATGTATGAGAGGGAGGGAAGTAGAACAGTGAGGTTAAAGGAGGCTGAGGCCAAGAAGGTCCAGTGTGATGGGACGTGTGGAAAAGAGGTGAAGAGGCGGGTGCAGGCGGGTTGGATTGGGTGGAGAAAAGTGTCAGGAGTGTACAAGAAAGTAGTGAGAGCAGCTCTGCTGTATGTGTTAGAGACTGTAGCCGTGAGGAAAAGACATGAGGCAGAGATTGAGGTAGCAGAGATGAGGATGTTGAGGTTGAGGGTGTCCAGTATTAGGAACGAGCAAATCAGATGGACGGCTCAGGTTTTCTGTTTTGGGGACAAGGACAGAGAGACTAGATTGAGATGGTTTGGACATGTACAGAGGAGGGAGATAGTTATATTGGAAGAAGGATGTTAGAGATGGAGCTGCAGGTAAGAGGTCAAAGAAGAGATATATGGGAACTGATGATTCGCCGTGGTGACCCCTAACGCGAAAAGCCGAAAGATTTATATAATCATCATACCTCATAGTGTTTGACTGTATGTAATTATTTATATACTGCAGCATGGCTGAATGCTCGTTTCTGATTGGCCAGATCATTCTAATGCTATTCAAATTGTAAAAATTGTAAGTCTGACTTTTAAAGGGGGGGGCACGGTGGCTTAGTGGGTAGCACGTTCGCCTCACACCTCCGATTCCCGCCTCCGCCTTGTGTGTGCGGAGTTTGCATGTTCTCCCCGTGCCTCGGGGGTTTCCTCCGGGTACTCCGGTTTCCTCCCCCGGTCCAAAGACATGCATGGTAGGTTAATTGGCATCTCTGGAAAATTGTCCGTAGTGTGTGAGTGTGTGTGTGAATGGGAGTGTGTGTGTGCCCTGTGATGGGTTGGCACTCCGTCCAGGGTGTATCCTGCCTCGATGCCCGATGACGCCTGAGATAGGCACAGGCTCCCCGTGACCCGAGGAGTTCGGATAAAGCGGTAGAAAATGAATGAATGAATGAATGAATGACTTTTAAAGGAATTTAAAAGAAACATTAAATGAAATCGAATAGAAAATGAATGGAAATGAATTTGGAACAAGGAAAAATAAATTGACAAAATATCTAAAAAAAATATATATATAAAGTATATTATCATTTCTATAGTAACAACTTCTACAGAGACTTACGATATCTCTACGGAATTTAATCAACTAAAAGGCGAATTTGATTTTGAAACGATGATGCTACTTAACAAAGAAAAATGTGTATTTAATTGATTGATTTATTTCGATCGGTTTCTGTACGGAAAAGTTTGTTTAACTTTTACGGAAGGAGTCTCCGGTGTCACTGGCTTGTAAGTGCATGAGTTTTCTAGGTAACACGACGAGCTGAATGTTTCTGCATATCAGTAAGTGATATTTAATGTCAGAGGAGTTTTCGGCCATCTGACGTGTTAGATAATCGTTTTTGTGCCTGAATCACATCTCAGTGATACTGACTCAGCTCTCAGCGAAGGTGACTCAGATCTCAGTGTCTTGCCTTAGTCGGGAGGTTAACGCAGCTGTCATGTGAACACACACCGTAACACACATCAAGCCCACGCTTACATCTGTACACTTCGCGGTGCTAAAACATAGGCAGCATCTCTTCACCTGATTGTCACGCATGACATCTGACTTATCTCGTATCGCTGCCTTTTACTCGTACTGTTTTACTCTTCTGGAATAATACATTTAAAAATGTGCTTTAACTTTCCAAGCCATTATTCTAGGAATATCTTTTATTTATATCAATGTGTCTGGTGTGGTTAGTGTTAATAGGTTTGACTCACATTGCCAGGGTTTGATTCCTAGTTTTGCATTCTGTGTGTTTACATTTATGGCATTTGGCAAACACACTTATTCAGAGCAACATACATTTTATCTCCAGTTATATTATATATGTATTAACTGAGGTGTGTGTGTGTGTGTGTGTGTATGTTTGTGTATGTGTATGTATAAATGTTTGTGTGTATATGTGTGTATGTATGTTTGTGTTTGTGTGTATGTCTGTTTGTGTGTGTGCATGTTTGCATTTGTTTATGTATGTTTGTATGTGTGTGTTTGTGTGCATATGTGTGTGTATGTATGTTTGTCTGTGTGTGTGTTTGTGTGTACTGTTTGTTTGTGTGTGTTTGTATGTGTGTGTGTGTTTGTATGTTTGTGTGTTTGTGTGTATGTATGTTTGTGTGTATGTGTGTTTGTGTGTATGTATGTTTGTGTGTTTGTGTGTATGTATGTTTGTATGTGTGTGTGTGCATGTTTGTATGTGTGTATGTATGTTTGTATGTGTTTCTATGTTTGTTTGTTTGTGTGTTTGTGTATGTTTGTGTGTGTGTTTGTGTATGTTTGTGCATGTGTTTGTATGTGTGTGTTTGTGTGTATGTATGTTTGTGTGTGTTTGTATGTGTGTGTGTGCATTTTTGTATGTGTTTATGTATGTTTGTGTGTGTGTGTGTTTGTATGTGTGTGTGTGTGTATGTGTGTGTATATGTTTGTGTGTCTGTATATGTGTGTGTGTGTCTGTATATGTGTTTGTGTGTGTGTGTGTGTGTTTGTGTGTGTGTATGTTATGTATGTGTGTCTGTATGTGTGTGTGTGTGTGTGTATGTTTGTATGTGTGTCTGTATGTGTGTTTGTGTGTTTGTGTGTGTGTGTATGTGTGTGTGTGTGTGTGTGTGTGTGTGTGTGTGTGTGGAGCTTGCGAGTTCTCCCTGTGTTTTTTAGGGGGTTTCTTTTCACTACTCTAAATGAAATGTATTATTTATTGAAATTTATTATTAAATGTATTTATTATTATGTATAAAATGTTCTTTAAAGATTGCTGCACTTGTAAGCGATCAGATTAATCACCTCCTGCAGCGGATGTTGTGTTCAATCACAAAAAGCATTCGTACGCGAATATGTTGAGGCATTTCCATGATGTGTAATCGAAAGCTAAACATCGCACTTCCCGTATCACGCGGAACGAAGCGAGACTTAATGTAATGTCTTTTTAATGGGGCTGTTTAATTAGAAGATTCTGCCACTTCGGCTCATTATATTTCCTGGCAGGTAAACTCTAAGGTGTGGCAATAAGCTCCTTATCGTACACGATTTATTGCTGTTCGTTCAGCTGCCAAACGGAAGAGCTCTCAGCTAACGGAAAGGATCGTCTGAAAGATAAGCTAATGTTTCAGTTCCAGTGATATCATGATTATATTAGCTTGATTGAGTAAATGATGCTGTCTGTATTATCCAATAACTTTATCTTTATCTGATTAAAAACGAAGACGGATAAAGGATAAAGTTACGCAGACTGATATCTTTACACTGTAATACTGATGTACATACAGCATTGTGTTACTATCACACTGTTGGAAATCCCGCTAGTGGACATTAGCATAATTCGCTAAGGTTTACCGTAGGATTTGTCTTTGTCTTTACATGCGAAGTGTGTTCGATGCTGCAGATGTTTTCTGTAGCATGGCTCTCATACTGCTCCTAAATTCAGACGATTATTTATTTATTTATTGATTGATTGATTTATTGATTGATTTATCGAAACGCTCAAAGGATACTGGAAATAATGATGCTAAAAACATGATGTACGTGTTTCACACACACAAAAAATAATCACAGTATAATAGATATAATGAATGGCAAAGAATTAATATTATATTTGGAAATACACAACCCCCCCCCCCCCACACACACACACACATACAATCCCCCCCCCTATCAGATATAATGAATGGCAAAGAATTTGGAAATACACAACCCCCCCCCCACACACACACACACACACATACAATCCCCCCCCCTATCAGATATAATGAATGGCAAAGAATTAATATTATATTTGGAAATACACAAACACCCCCCCCCCACACACACACACACATACAACCCCCCCCCCTTCCTCATCAGATATAATGAATGGCAAAGAATTAATATTATATTTGGAAATACACAACACACCCCCCCCCCCCTCATCAGATATAATGAATGGCAAAGAATTAATATTATATTTGGAAATACACAAACACCCCCCCCCCCACACACACATACAAACCCCCCCCCCATTCAGATATAATGAATGGCAAAGAATTAATATTATATTTGTAAATACACAAACACCCCCCCCGACATACACACACATACAACCCCCCCCATTCAGATATAATGAATGGCAAAGAATTAATATTAAATTTGGAAATACACAAACACCCCCCCCCCCCAAAAAAAAATCCAAATTTATACCGATTCTGTGTATCGGCTGTGCTATCTCTAGTTATATATGATGCAAGATGTTTTTTTTACTCAGTACGTATTATTCACACCCTCACTTTGCGATTTTTTTCATTATAAGGTTGTCACAGAGCCGCCATCTGTAGCATCTGTCCTTGAGTCCTGCAGTCTCTTTACTCGAAAAGTCTCTCAAAGGAGGTGTTGGAGACACGCACTCTCTCACACACACACTCACACACACACACACACATACACACACTCGTACTTCCCAGGCTGTGTCTGTGTCACCATTGACTGGACCGTTCTTGCCAATCATGCACGTCTTGGCCAATTTAAGGCTGCCACATTGAGCCTTCATTTATCTGTTAAAGAGCACTGTGTCCGTTTCTGGCATCATACCAGAGACCGAGAGCGAGATAATGCATGGATGTGAGTGTGTAAGGATGTGCCATCAACGAGGGTCAAAGAGTACAATTAAACTCCCCACTCATTCAAGGGCCTGTCAGTAATTAACAATTCAAGGGCAGATTCGACAGGGTGGCAGACAGCAAACAGACCACACCAGTTTTTTGCCCTTGTGACTCTCTTTCTTGTGCCTCCAGCTACTTTTTTTTTTTTTTTTTAAAGAAATTTCAGAAATATATATATATTTTTTTTCTTCAGTCCCACACTGACAGAGATCAGACAAGGCGAGAGCTGGAGTGCTATTCTTTGTAAAAGGGTCACTAATTAACACTCATTTTGTGTTCATTTCCACCGAGAGACAGCAGCTCTCGTCGTACCCGGCGCGTTAGCGAGGTAGCGCAATTAGCGCGATAGCCGACACAACACGTTTCTAAAAATAAGCCACAACTATTACTGCTTTCAGGACTGTTTAGTGTGAAACGCTCTCGAAATCTTCTGGCGTTTAGTCTTGCGTTTCGGCTATACGTTAACGACGTCGTTCCATTTCTGTCGCTTATTTCGGTCAATTTATATAAAAGGATTATTGTCAATCCAATTTAAAAATGAGCAACTGTATCAGTACACACAAAACAGAAAAGCAATTAATCCCAATCCCACTGTTTCTGTGTAAGGAATAAAACGTGACGCAGAGTTACCGCTACCGCAGATATCCGTTGATTAAAATGTTCCTGTGTTAAAGGCGGGGTCTCCGATTTTTGAGAAATGCTTCAGAAAAGGAGTCGGGCCGAATAATAAACAGAGATCGAAACAAAAATCAAAACTAACGTGTAGCCAATGAGCAGAAAGGGGCGGGGCTTGTCAATATGTGGCGGAGAGAGTGTTCGGTGCGTGTGTGTGACGTTAGCAGAAAGCGGTTTTAACATCGACATGGAGGATAAAAATAAAGAAATAAAGAGAAGAAAGACTTACGATAAGGACAAGAAGTAGGACGTGTTAATATAGGATCAGCTTTCCAGCGCTGGAGAGAACTGAAGGAGCAGGAAGTTGGCCACATATTCACAGGTTGGAGTTTCCCGAGTCAATAACTCCTGAGCTAAACGCTGTTACTACACAAATAACACCTCTTTTCTATTGTAGTAATGTAGAGAGGCAGCTACAACCGCGTTTTGTGTAGTAACAGCGTTTAGCTCAGGAGTTATCGACTCGGGAAACTCCCACCTGTGAATATGTGGCCGACTTTACTTAAGACGCCGAGGCGCTTTTTTCCTTCTCGATAGGTGAGTAACGTTGGTTTTGCTTTGTTACACAGAACTAATATATGCCTTTGTCCTTTACATCATTATGCTTGTGTGGCATTTTTGCTTGTTTGTTTATCTACAATCGTATTGTTCTTCCCTTCAGCTATGATAAAGACACATTTCTTTCCGTTAGTCGCCTGGGTTACGTATGTACGTGTGGGCGGAGCTATCGATACAGGGGTGGGACCCATTTGGGTTAGGGGCGTGTTTGTTTTGAAGATTTTATATGTCGACATTGGCTTTCAAAAATTTTAAGAATTTAAAGAACATTAGTCTTAAGTTGTTGCCACCCTTATTTGCACCCATATTTATTATTTGTTTCATAGTCTTTGTGTTTCAGCTCCAGTTGCTGAAACCCCTAAAACTTCTCTGACCCACTGTTGCATCAGTCAGCTGTATGGTCTGGTCTTCAGCCTGACCATACAGCGATCATTTGAAGCGATCGTTTAAAGACTTCGGCAGGAAGGAATTAGTGTCGGGTCTGTGGTGAACTCGGAAATTGCTCTGACCTGTTAGTTCCTCAGGAGCTCTCGGCTGCTTAATTCCACTGGACTATAAACTGTTGAACTGTAGAAAGGACATTATTTACATAGACATTATTTCCTGTCCAGTGTCACCCAAATGAGGATGAGGTTCACTTCTGAGTCTAGTTCCTCTTAAGGTTTCTTCCTCATTTCATCTCAGGGAGCTTTTCCTCACCACCATCACCGAGATAAACGTTAGAGATAAATAGTAACTTCATGTTAAACTTTATTTTTTATTCTGTTTTGGTCCCTCTGTAAAGCTGCTTTGAGACAATGAGAATTGTTATAAGCGCCATACAAGTACACTGAATTGAAGTGAATAAAAAGTGAATTTCCAGAACAATTTCTCATCTGCAGTATTTTAACTTTTAACAGAATTTTTTTTAACGTATTTTCTCGATCTTAGCTCAAGTCCGTTGAAAATGAGACACAGGATACGATCCCAGCAGATGGAAGTTCAAGGTCTCGAGATTTTAAAATGACGAGTTTATGATCACTCGCAAGAAAACCTGGCCACTTTTATATCTGAGCTTCTGCTTTGAAATATTCTTGCTCGGTATTCGGGAGCAGCAGAGAAATGGAAATCAGCCATGACCTAGCAGCACCGTTATTGCCGAAGGGATTCACCATGTAATATGTGAACGAAACCATCATAGAGACAAGTCAAGCTTTATATTTCAACCACAAGTAAAATTTGTAAATGTGTGAGTGTGTGTGTGTGTGTGTGTGTGTGTGTGTGTGTGTGTGTGTGTGTGTGTGTGTGGCTTTTCTAATCCCGGGTTGGGATTTCAGCTAACAATATGAGTGTAGATTAAATCACATCATCCAGTGTCTTATTAGATCAGGACCTTAAGGGGGAACTGGCGTGAAAAGAGCAGAGATGAGGAGGGCAGGAGAAAGTCTGCAGCTAGACTTGGGTGAAGGTGTGTGATTATTAGCCCGAGGGGTATTAGATCATGGGTTCTGGAACTTTCTGGAGAGATTTAATTGTATAAACAAACAAACAAACAAACAAACAAATAAATAAATCCAGTGACCCTTTCAATACAATTCAGTTTAATTTTTTTAATAATACAAATGCACAAACTATACTTCTTCTTTTTCTTCTTTATCTTCTTCTACTTTCATCTTTTCCTGTCAGGGGTCACCACAGCGAATCATCAGTTTCCACCTAACTCTATCCTCATCATCCTTTTCTCTCGCACCAATTACCTTCATCTCCACTTTGTCCTTCCTCTTGACCTCTTACCTGCATCTCCATCTCCAACATCCTCTTACCAACATAACCATCTCCCTCCTCTGTACATGTCCAAACCATCTCAATCTAGTCTGTCTGTCCTTGTCCCCAAAACAGCCAACCTGATTCCGTCCCTCTGATGTCCTCGTTCCTAATCCCGTCCATCCTCGTCACTCCTAAAGAGAACCCCAACATCCTCATCTCTGCTACCACCATCTCTGCCTCATGTCTTTTCCTCATGGCTACAGTCTCTAACCCATACAGCAGAGCTGCTCTCACTACCGTCTTCTACACCTTTCCTTGGACAAACTACGATACTATAATTCGGTAAAAAACGTAATACAATGAATCTAATTTTCGGAATATTAACATTACAGTATGTAAGTGTGCACAGTGATGTTAGAATTAGGATAGATTTTATTTCTTGAATTGCTTTTAGTTCTTGAGTTTACCAAGGAGAAGAAGAAGGAAAAAAGAGTGACACCCAGAAGAAGGTGACCCCCCCCCCCGTGGTACTAAAAGCTAAACTAAAGGATGAAACAAAGGGAAGTTGTGCTGTGTCATATGAAACTTTGTGATTAGCAAGGATGGGATGCAGATTACAGCCAGCAATAATACAACTAAAATACATAGATTATACAAAGGTTGTGGTTCCACACAGTATTCTGTGAAGGTTATCATGGCTAATCTGTTTGGACTATTCAGAGTTTCCCGCAGAAATTTTGTCAGTTAAGGTGGTAGGGCTGGGCAGAGGGGCGGGGCCCGGGAGGGGCGGGGCTTCTTTGTGAGATAGACCACAGACTCTGGACGACGTTTAACAATTATTAAAAACAGGCATGTGCATCCTAGCTAGCAGGTGAAGAACTCAAACAACAAAATCACCAGCTAACTTACTTTAAATTTGCAAGAACTACAGACTAATACAATAACAGGCTTAAATAAACCCAGAACATACGTCCACTTACAGTTCTCACGGTCACGCCTTTTATCAACTAGCTAGTTATCCGTGTGGCTTATCCATTGTGGTTATCCATTTCGGCCGTGTGGCGCGCGTGCCCGCTCGCGGTGTGAAGCGCGTCCGCGCTATTCTCCGAGATGCACTTGACGGCCTTTTGTGCAGCGGAATATTTTTTTTGGACGACCTCGTTACGGCGGTAGGGTTTCCCAGCTTAGGCGGGCCGCCCGAACTCCGGGAAACCCTGCTATCTGTATTTCTATCTTTATCTGTTTAGTGCTTTAAATATCTGTATTTCTGCTTGGATTTCAAATTGTGCTGTGGGCGTGGCCTAAATTTTTTATAAACAAAATACATAAATAAATACAAAATCTCCCATGATGCTTCCAAAAAAAAAACCCCACTGGATTAAACCCAAATTTAGAAACACCATCAGCTCAATCTCTATGTGGTGTGAGTTCTTGTTCAGTTCCTCGACCTCAGTTACACTGAGTGTTTGTGGAACTGTTTTTTTAATCCCACAGTTATTATATTTGTTGGTAGCTGCTAATGATATTTCACCACACATCGTATATTGAATTCGGTGTGTTGGTTTGGTCTAACTTAAAGGTGTGGTCTGCGTTGTTTGAAAAATGCTTCAGAAAACAGAGTCGGGCTGCCAAACAAAACGAAAACAAAACTAACGTGTAGCCAATGAACAGAAAGGGGCGTGTCTTGTCAGTATGGGCGGAGAGAGTGTTCTAGCGCTGGAGAGAACTGAAAGTCTTCCGTGTGAAATGGAGACAAGCCGTTCACGGTACAACACACAGTACTACAAAAACACATTTGTATCACCATAGTATTACTCATTGTGTTCAGTTATTGATGAAAATATACCCTCGGTCAGCTGCCCCTACAGGTTCTGCCATAATACTTGTCTGGGTTATACTTGTCTGGTGTATGTGTGGGGCGGAGCTATCAAAACAGGGTTGGGACCCATTTTGGGTTTGGGGCGTGTTTGTTTTGGTGATTTCAAATATCAACATTGGCTTTCAAACAACGGAGACCCCACCTTTAAACGAGCTTAATTGAAACCAATGCAACCCGGAACAGGCAGTTACTAAGGATGAATGAATAAATAAATGCATTGTACAGAGCTGCAGCAAACATGAAAATTTCAACTCTTGGAAACTTGTCCAACTTGTCTCAACAGACGCACTGTGAACATTTCTGGGAAGGTTTAAAAAATGTATATGTATCCATTTAGAATATCTGATCAGATTAAAAAAAGAAACCCTACATATATGCAGTTTATTCCCACTAAAGGTTTCATCCCTCTGGATCAACCTTTAAAGGTTATACACACATGAACCCTCAATACAGGTAAAAAAAAAATAGCACTTAAACCATAAACCACACAAAACTGTTTCACCAAAAATTGCAGGAACCACAAAAAACTATCAGAAAGTATATAAACCTAGACACTATACATTCATTCATTTATTCATTCATTTTCTACCGCTTATCCGAACTACTCGGGTCACGGGGAGCCTGTGCCTATCTCAGGCGTCATCGGCCATCGAGGCAGGATACACCCTGGACGGAGTGCCAACCCATCGCAGGGCACACACACACTCTCTCATTCACACGGACAATTTTCCAGAGATGCCAATCAACCTACCATGCATGTCTTTGGACCAGGGGAGGAAACCGGAGTACCCGGAGGAAACCCCCGAGGCACGGGGAGAACATGCAAACTCCACACACATAAGGTGGAGGTGGAGATCGAACCCCAACCCTGGAGGTGTGTGGCAAAACGTGCTAACCACTAAGTCACCGTGCCCCCCCCCCACAACACTATACATGACATGAATTTTATATTTTAGCTATTATGAAGAACATAAGACATACAGGGTGTTATTTAAACGTTCTGTTTCATTGTTGGTGGAAACACCGAGGTGTCATAGGAAGAGATCTGAAGTGGAAGCTCATGCAGAAGCTCAAACTTTAATCAAAATAAAATGAAATTACATAATAATTGTAACCCGGTTTAATCTGTCTCTGTCTTTCCTCTATAGAACTTTGTGAAATATAAAAATGTATCTGGAACACGACCAACATTTCCAGCCTTAGACTCCAATTTGTTTAAAATGCACATGTGTGTGTGTGTGTGTGTGTGTGTGTGTGTGTGTCTAGTGCGAAAATATTGATATCCTTCAAACTCATTTACTTAATGACCCACAAAACGCATCTGCATTCTGGAACAATTGGAGGCCTTTGCAGCACACCTCAGCTTGGTGTTTGTTAAACCGAGCTCCCAGCGGAAAGGAGCCAATTATCAGTGTATTAAAAATGCAGATGCAGTAGGCAGGCTATTAAGGACATAATGAGTGATTTTTATATGGCAAAGGAGGAGAATGATGAAGAGGATGGGAATGATATATGATGCAGGTTTGATAAATGAATGTGAGTTTAAGTCTTTTAAAGAATTATGCAAGATGGTGAGGAATATCCGCACTCACAGTGAGTAACACAAACAGACCGTGGCCTAATGGTTAGAGATTCTGTCTTCTAAACCTTATGGTTGGGGGTTCAAGTCTCGTGGATCAAGAACAAGCCATGACTGAGGTGCCCTTGAGCAAGGCACCGAACCCCCCCGACTGCTCGCCTGGGCGCCGCAGCATAAATGGCTGCCCACTGCTTCGGGTGTGTGTTCACGGTGTGTGTGTGTGTGTGTGTGTGCACTTTGGATGGGTTAAATGCAGAGAACAAATTCTGAGTATGGGTCATCGTACTTAGCCGTATGTCACGTCAGATGGGGAAAGTGTCACTCTTACTATACAGTAAGTGCCCATTTTTGCTCCCCAGATAATCTTCTGTCAGTGATTTCAGCAACTGGGCAACATGCGATCAGCTGCTGAATTTACTGGACGTTGCTTTAAAGTTGCGTGGGTGCATTATTTCTCTTCAGGAAGTAGCTAAGACACTTTTGAATAACTTTACTTAGCATTAAATGATGACTAATGTGTCTTCATTGCCAGTCAATGAGTCCAGATGTCACTGCAGTCCAGTACTCCTTTGGGTCAGACTTGGCAGCCTACAGTAGTTCCTTCTTCTCTGTGGGATTGTCACTACTCCAACTACAGCAAGCTCTTCTGTCAGAAATGGAAGCCAGACTGTTTGGCTGACGTACAGCTCATCGAGAACCAGCTTCAGGGTTTCAACCTTGCATAGCAGTCTGCAATCTGTCTGCGCATCCACTTCTGTCAGCTGGCACTGTGCTTGCTCAGGTGAAGATAAGGGTAAAAGGAAAGGAATGTGTTCTCAATTCGTCAGTGAAAGTTTGCCTCTGGTCCATCACTGGAACCAATAATTTAGATGACCACCAAAAACCTACAATGGTACTCCTCCATATAAAGGAGCAGTGAACATACTCTTCCTAAAAGTTTGGAACAGGGACCGTATACAGTATAGACACTACCAGAAAACAGACAAGTAAGTTCTTTTTGAGACGATTTATTCAGTATTTGCACAATTCCATTGGCTTAATACCAAGAATCCACGATGCGCCTCATGCTCATGAACCTCATGCCAGTCATTCCCATCATCTCCCTGAAGCTGCGGTACTCTCCGGGCCTGAAGTACCACATCCTGCCTCGGTAGTGAGGATGCTCGTACATAAGCCAGTGGCCCTCCGTGACGTGGCACGAGTGGCATCCGCTAGACCAGTGGTAGCGATCCGTAATGGAGTCGCAGTCATCGGTCACGTCCATCATCTGCCCCATGAAGTTCTCCCTCTCGTACATCCTCATTCTGTATGAGCCCCTGTACTATTTAACAGAAGAGAACCGTGTGAGAATTTTTAGTTTACTAAACGTTAAGAACTTGTCATGATTCAAAGTTGATTAGCATACCATAGGGATCATGCGGCAGGACCTGATCCAGTTGTTGCCCCAGCCCCACATGCTCATGTAGTCGGCATACTCGCCCCTCCTGAGGAAATACTGGTTTCCCATGAAGTCGGGGCGATCGTACACCATCCAGCAGCCGCTCTCCACCCTGCACGAGTGGCAGCGGCTCAGGTAGGAGGACATGTCCGAACAGTCGCTGCTGCACTCATAGGAACGGCCCGTGAAGTTCCTGTCCTCGTAGAAGATAATCTGTTTTTTTGGAGTAAAACATTTTCTTTCATTCTCTTTTAATTTTTTAGCAAAGGTAGAAGCCTTTCATTGATCGAGACCTTGAACAGTCAAACAAGGTCAGATTCTACTAAATACCCATATGAAAGGTACAAAGCAGTCTAAAGCGGCCTTCACACTACACACGACAAACGGACACATTTCGCCCCCTAGTGACAGTCGCACAGAATGCGAGATATGATCGTGTAGACGTCAACATGGGAGAGAAGCTAATTCTCGCGGTCTCGGAAAACCCATTATTAGACGATCGTGACAACCGAAAATAACCACGAAAATCTTCTCCATTGGCGCAACTCTTGCACTAAACGGTGATCCTCACCGAGACCTTTTTCTCAGAGTCAGGTAGTATCTTGTCCACACTTATTCGCAGTGTTTCTTTTGCGTCTCCGGTAAAGGAGCTTGTATTCTCCCGCCATTTATCATGGTGAATGAAGGTATTAATTATTAAAGGAGTAAATACAAACAATCGATACAACAATAAATCCAGAAAGGTCGCGGATAATTTTCGAGGAGACATGGACACAGCGTTAAAAATAATATAATACAATATAAATATGAATCATTTATTTATTTATTTTTTTTTTTAATCAATAACAATGAATTTAAAACAAAAATGATTTTTTAAAAAAACAAAAATAAGTTTTTGATAAAGTTTAAAAATGACTAACGTTTATATTAATACTTTTTAATAATTCTTATCACCTCGCGCACACGAACCTGATTGGACAACATATGAATACATCGCATCCGGTCGGCATATCGGATGCGGTGTAGTCGCACAAGTTCAAATTTTTTAACGGATCCGAAAATTACGGATCCGCAGATGGTCGGCGCCTCACGTAGCGACTTTGCGACTCTCCACAGGAAACGGACGACTTCCGATTTATCGGCCGTCGTTTGTCGTTTGCGGTGTGAAGGCCGCTTAAGAGTACCCTGGCCAGAATAGGGCTACTGGAGCCAGGCCTGTGTTTCATATTCTTAAGTGAGCATCTGATAACTAGACCACTGACATAACCTTGTCGAACTCAGTCTGGGCTAATCAACCTGCAACATTACAGGTGGGGGTCAGTTACAATGCCATTCTGCTTGGCATTGAGATGGAGTTGACCTTGTGATGGAAACTCGCTGGAGCAATTTTCGATGTTCTATCACATGATACGTGATCCTCCTGATACTACGCTGAAATACTAAAAAGACTAAAATCATCTTCAGAATTTTGCTACTCTCAGGTGCGTAGAACCTGGAAATCTGTCAAAGTCTATATTTATTTATCTTTAACATGGATCGATTTTGGCCCAAATGATAAATCTTTCATTAAAACTCTGGTACTCACTCTGGCCATGGTGAGGTTCTTAGTCACAGCGGTGGATTTAGTAGATGGAGCAGTTTCCAGTTGGTGAACTGACACTGTGCCACATTTAACCCCTGAATTTATATCTAACCAGAACAATACAATGTGCACCCCTCTATTGTGAAATGTCCTGAGCAAGCAAGCGCCAAAGTGCTTTCGGTCCATTTCCATGTGCCTGGGTTCTCGATAAGACTTCACAATGGGACTGATTGGTGACACAAAGCAGCTGAAATCCATTCTTTATATAACGTTCGTATGGCCGTTATGCAAACTCTACGCGACTCATGCACATAATCGGCTTGTTAGCTTTAATATTATTACTTTTAGCGTTGGAATTTTTTTGGTCTGTTGATCGCCACAAGAGACATATACAATTAATTTCCTTATTTACAGGATGCTGAGCGCTAGAGGCAGCAATTACTAATGACTGCATTGTGCAGGGTTCATAGGTTCATCAGAGGATTCTGGTTTCTTTCTGTATTTAATAAGCATTGATATATAGAGGAAGATATAAATAAAAATACATTTGAACAAAAACTTTTATATGAACAATGTCTATCTATCTATCTATCTATCTGTCTGTCTGTCTGTCTGTCTATCTATCTATCTATCTATCTATCTATCTATCTATCTATCTCTCTCTCTCTCTCTCTCTCTATCTATCTATCTATCTATCTATCTATCTATCTATCTATCTATCTATCTATCTCATTCTCTTTCTCTATCTATCTATCTATCTATCTATCTATCTATCTATCTATCTATCTATCTATCTATCTATCTATCTATCTATCTGTCTGTCTGTCTGTCTGTCTGTCTGTCTGTCTATCATTCTCTCTCTCTCTCTCTCTCTCTCTCTCTCTCTATCTATCTATCTATCTATCTATCTATCTATCTATCATTCTCTCTCTCTCTATCTATCTATCTATCTATCTATCTATCTATCTATCTATCTATCTATCTATCTATCTCATTCTCTTTCTTTCTTTATCTATCTATCTATCTATCTATCTATCTATCTATCTATCTATCTATCTATCTATCTATCTATCTATCTATCTGTCTGTCTGTCTGTCTGTCTGTCTGTCTGTCTGTCATTCTCTCTCTCTCTCTCTCTCTCTCTATCTATCTATCTATCTATCTATCTATCTATCTATCTATCTATCTATCTATCTATCTATCTATCTATCTATCTATCTCATTCTCTATCTATCTATCTATCTATCTATCTATCTATCTATCTATCTATCTATCTATCTATCTATCTATCTGTCTGTCTGTCTGTCTGTCTGTCTGTCTGTCTGTCTGTCTGTCTGTCTATCTATCTATCTATCTATCTATCTATCTATCTATCTATCTATCTCATTCTCTATCTATCTATCTATCTATCTATCTATCTATCTATCTATCTATCTATCTATCTATCTATCTATCTATCTATCTATCTGTCTGTCTGTCTGTCTGTCTGTCTGTCTGTCATTCTCTCTCTCTCTCTCTCTCTCTCTCTCTCTCTATCTATCTATCTATCTATCTATCTATCTATCTATCTATCTATCTATCTGTCTGTCTGTCTGTCTGTCTCTCATTCTCTCTCTCTATCTCATTCTCTATCTATCTATCTATCTATCTATCTATCTATCTATCTATCTATCTATCTATCTATCTATCTATCTGTCTGTCTGTCTGTCTGTCTGTCTGTCTGTCTGTCTGTCTCTCATTCTATCTCTCATTCTCTCTCTCTCTCTATCTCATTCTCTATCTCATTATCTATCTATCTATCTATCTATCTATCTATCTATCTGTCTGTCTGTCTGTCTGTCTGTCTGTCTGTCTGTCTGTCTGTCTGTCTGTCTGTCTGTCTGTCTGTCTGTCTCTCATTCTCTCTCTCTCTCTCTCTCTCTCTCTCTCTCTCTCTCTATCTATCTCTCTATCTCTCTCTCTATCTCATTATCTATCTATCTATCTATCTATCTATCTATCTATCTATCTATCTATCTGTCTGTCTGTCTGTCTGTCTGTCTGTCTGTCTGTCTGTCTGTCTGTCTGTCTGTCAGTCTGTCTGTCTGTCGCTCATTCTCTCTCTCTCTCTCTCTCTCTCTCTCTCTATCTATCTCTCTATCTCTCTCTCTATCTCATTATCTATCTATCTATCTATCTATCTATCTATCTGTCTGTCTGTCTGTCTGTCTGTCTGTCTGTCTGTCTGTCTGTCTGTCTGTCTGTCTGTCTGTCTCTATCTATCTATCTATCTATCTATCTATCTATCTATCTATCTATCTGTCTGTCTGTCTGTCTGTCTGTCTGTCTGTCTGTCTGTCTGTCTGTCTGTCTGTCTAATATCACTTTGGCAGTCCTTATTAATTAGTATCTCATGACTGATACATTTGAGGAATTAACTTTTATTGCTTGATTTATAAACTTTTATCTGAACTGAAAGAGTCGAGTCTTTTTGCATGGCTTCTTAAATTAACCATTTTTGGAAAAAAAAATGTAATTCTTATTATTTTCGTCGTGAAATCTTTAACCGCTAAAACATCGTTTTGTAAACCTGACTGCTCGTCCTGTACTGCAGTTACATACAGTAAACATCACTAGAGCAAGCTTTTCTAACGGAAACACTGACCGAGCTTAGAGACAGCAACGAATTGTTAATGTCCCGCAAGTTTAGGAAAGATATTCATTTATGTGTGTAGGTGAAGTGTTGGAATTCTTCTTGCTAGCTATTTTAAGATCTAATGAATAAGAAGGTCAGAGACTAAGTGTCCTCATTGCTAAATTAAGCTACTCCTTGGAATCTGAATATAACGTTCGATTCGATTCGATTTTATTCGTTTGGCGATTTTTTTAACAGCTAAAAACAAACCGGATGTAATGGTGGCAAGGAAACATCGGAAATGTTGAAGTATCTTTATGTTGAAAAGCTTGAATTAGTCCAGGAATAGAAATGACTCTCCATATTAGATTTTTATGATTTTATTAGAAGGCTTTTTATCTCTTAATGCATGTAAATATTCGGGGAGCACGGTGGCTTAGTGGTTAGCACGTTCGCCTCACACCTCCAGGGTCGGGGGTTCGATTCCCGCCTCCGCCTCGTGTGTGTGGAGTTCGCATGTTCTCCCCGTGCCTCGGGGGTTTCCTCCGGGTACTCCGGTTTCCTCCCCCGGTCCAAAGACATGCATGGTAGGTTGATTGGCATCTCTGGGAAAATTGTCCGTAGTGTGTGAGTGTGTGTGTGAATGAGTGTGTGTGTGTGCCCTGTGATGGGTTGGCACTCCGTCCAGGGTGTATCCTGCCTCGATGCCCGATGACGCCTGAGATAGGCACAGGCTCCCCGTGACCCGAGAAGTTCGGATAAGCGGTAAAAAATGAATGAATGAATGAATGTAAATATCCAAACTTCTGAGTCTGAGTATAACAGATCACAAAGTCAGTCTTCACTACAATTGTATAATAAGCAGGTCTTTTCTTCATATTTACTGGAGGCAAGTAATTAAAGTACAATTTTCACGATAGTACCTGGATAGATTTATTCATTGATTTGTTTGTGTATATTTCCTTTAAATAAAAAAAGACACCTTCTACCCAAACCACTAAGAACGATTAGCTTTTCTAATGACTCGGCTAGAGTTTTTGCCGAAGGAAATGAAGGTGTTTACAATTACTTTCCTTAAGGTTCCTTAATTCATTATCCCCGTACGTCTGGATCCGTCTACGTCTGCAGGTTTTATGGTGGCGTTTAACGAAGCAAAATTTGCTCCTAGTTATTAAATTTCGTTTATATGGATGCAAGGAGTGGCCGGGTTTTGGTTTGACTTCAAGTTATGTAATGTATAAAACTGTGTACAGTACATGACGTATGAAGTGCTGATGCGGCTTGTACTAAAAAAAAATAATGATTAAAGGTGGTTGGACAATTTCACCTCTTAGTTACTTGACATTTCTAAGCTAGGACTATTATATACTGTAGGTGGTGGTTCTAAGATGGTAAAAGTCCCTGTTATATAGATTTCTAAAGGTGGTCTATGGTCCAGGGCAACCCAGAAGCAGCCTTCCATCGCTTCCATAGCCTTTCTTCATTCATATACAAAAGACAGACCAGTAATGTTTTAAGCCGATTTATTCAGTATTTGCACGATTCCATTGGTTTAATACCAAGAATCCACGATGCGCCTCATGCTCATGAACCTCATGCCAGTCATTCCCATCATCTCCCTGAAACTGCGGTACTCTCCGGGCCTGAAGTACCACATCCTGCCTCGGAAGTGAGGATGCTCGTACATAAGCCAGTGGCCCTCCGTGACGTGGCACGAGTGGCATCCGCTAGACCAGTGGTAGCGATCCGTGATGGAGTCGCAGTCATCGGTCACCTCCATCATCTGCCCCATGAAGTTCTCCCTCTCGTACATCCTCATTCTGTACGAGCCCCTGTACTATTTAACGCAAGAGAACCGTGTGAGAATTTTTAGTTTACTAAACGTTAAGAACTTGTCATGATTCAAAGTTGATTAGCATACCATAGGGATCATGCGGCAGGACCTGATCCAGTTGTTGCCCCAGCCCCACATGCTCATGTAGTCGGCATACTCGCCCCTCCTGAGGAAATACTGGTTTCCCATGAAATCGGGGCGATCGTACACCATCCAGCAGCCGCTCTCCACCCTGCACGAGTGGCAGCGGCTCAGGTAGGAGGACATGTCCGAACAGTCGCTGCTGCACTCATAGGAGCGGCCCGTGAAGTTCCTGTCCTCGTAGAAGATAATCTGTTCAGACAGAACCAACGCATTTCAGGTATTTAGCATTTAGTTCAAACAAGCTGTAGCATTTCAATAGCATAAATAATCACATCTAAAACATACAAAGCTCAAGATAATATAAATCATCCTATTTCATAACTCACCCTGGCCATGTCGATGAGTTTGTAGTCGGAGCAGGATTGATACTCTGCAACCTTTAGCACATGAATTTATACAGAACCAGAACAAAAAAATGGTTAGCGTCTATTGTGAAGAATCCTGAGCAAGCAACAATGCATGTGGTTTACAGTGGAGGTCACTGGATAACTGAAGGGCTTTTGTTGGAATCAAATATCTAGAAGATTAACCCATGACGTGCATAACGAACACAATGACCTGCTCTGACTGACGCGCTTGTCTTTTTTTTTATTTGAAATCATTACAAATATAGTGGCTTTCTTTTTTTTTTTTTTTAAAGGAACCTTCCATGCTAATGCTTTTAACAGTCTTACCTAAAGCTATTCCTTTTTTTTCTATGTACAATTGCAAAGTTCATTATTTCTTTGTAAATTATTTCCCTCTAAATTTAATTTTGTTCCCGTATTAATATATGCACTTATACCACAGACACCAGTTTTATTAGTCTGGTTATTAATTCATATCTGAGTATCACTAAAAAAAACCACCAGGCTACAGGGACTGAAGTTCATCCATTCATTCATTTCCTACCGCTTATCCGAACTTCTCGGGTCACGGGGAGCCTGTGCGTATCTCAGGCGTCATCGGGCATCGAGGCAGGATACACCCTGGACGGAGTGCCAACCCATCAC
The DNA here is from genome assembly GCF_022655615.1 of Tachysurus fulvidraco. Lineage (NCBI taxonomy): Eukaryota > Metazoa > Chordata > Actinopteri > Siluriformes > Bagridae > Tachysurus > Tachysurus fulvidraco. The sequence continues at coordinate 16,176,908 of NC_062539.1, forward strand.
AGGGCACACACACACTCTCATTCACTCACACACTCACACACTACGGACAATTTTCCAGAGATGCCAATCAACCTACCATGCATGTCTTTGGACCGGGGGAGGAAACCGGAGTACCCGGAGGAAACCCCCGAGGCACGGGGAGAACATGCAAACTCCACACACACGAGGCGGAGACGGGAATCGAACCCCCAACTCAAGAGGTGTGAGGCGAACGTTCTAACCACTAAGCCACCGTGCACCCTGGGACTGAAGTCTAATGAAATGATGATATCAGTTTGGCGTTCCTCCTGCGATGTTTGTATTTTATTATATGCTTCGTTATCCAGTTATATACCACAAAGACGTCACAACATTCGACAAGCATAGTACGGATATTATAAACGCTAAAAAAATAGCATAGACTTTCTGGGCAGTGTGTCCAATTTACGAGACGCGATTAGGACACGTGTCTTGATTTGGATTAAAGTCTTTGCAAGATTTATTGGCATGAAGCATGTCGTTGTCGAGAGAATGCGCTATAGAATTACAGAGGTGTTTAAAAAAAGTTAACAAACAATGGCAAGGCATGTGATTTAAACACCTTATTAATTTTCCTGGACACCCTATTGTTTAATACCCCTTTGTCTTGATTCACACCATTGATGGGCAGTATTTAAGATTAAACCGGTAATGAAATCAAGTCTCCTTGGAACCTATTATTCGCAGCAAAGGCAATGGCTACCAATGGGGAATTTCTATGTGGTGAATGGGAGCATGACAGAAGAAGCCCAGAATGATACAGCACTCCTGGAGCTGTAAGAGCTAGGGGCCTTGCTCAGGGGCCCAAAATGGCAGCTTGGCCACACATAAGCTTGAACCCTGATCAACAACCCATAGCCTAAACCACTTGAGCAACCACTGCCCCTGATGGACATGTCTCTCTGTTCACCTGTTGTGTTTTTCCTGATAAAAGTTAGTCAGTTACTCTTCAGGTCCATCCTACTGTCTCACACACACACACACACACACACACACACACACACACACACACACACACACACACACACACACACACACACACACACACACACACACACACACACACACACACACACACACACACACACACACACACACACACACACACACTCACTCACGCAGTGCATGAAGGTGACTATATACACGGAATTGCAGAATGAATGAGCTTTTCTTTTATTTCAAAAGGCATTACATGAATATGGCGAATGAATTCAATCGACAAGATTCAGAACCAGACATAATCAGGGTTTTTTGTTCGAATCCAAGCTGCTCCGAGCTCTCAGGCAGTGAATAACAAAACCTAAGCATGATTTGTTTCTGTTCTGTTTCTCGTAGGTGGAAGAGATACGTGGCTACATCGACTCGCTGGCTGAGAAGGTAGAAGAGGTGAAGCGGAAACACAGCGCCATCCTTGCCTCACCAAATCCGGATGAAAGTAAGATGCTACTTAACGACGCTTTATGAGCATGTTAATGATCAGAGTTGTTGGGTTTAATCCCCAGCACTTCTAGCCCTCAATGCTTCAGGTGTGATGGGGTCCAATGTTGGGATCTGCATTCATTCATTCATTCATTCATTCATTCATTCATTCATTTTCTATCGCTTATCCGAACTACCTCGGGTCACGGGGAGCATGTGCCTATCTCAGGCGTCATCGGGCATCGAGGCAGGATACACCCTGGACGGAGTACCAACCCATCACAGGGCACACACACACACACTCTCATTCACTCACACACACTACGGACAATTTTCCAGAGATGCCAATCAACCTACCATGCATGTCTTTGGACCGGGGAGGAAACCGGAGTACCCGGAGGAAACCCCCGAGGCACGCGGAGAACATGCAAACTCCACACACACAAGGTGGAGGTGGGAATCGAACCCCCAACCCTGGAGGTTTGAGGCGAACGTTCTAACCACTAAGTCACCGTGCCACCCTTAAGTTTAGATCATAATAATCATAATCAAACTTGGATTACGATGTTGCAGTACACCTATCGAGAGAGAGAAAGAATTCATCGGTTAATTCTCATTCTGTGGACTTTATTATTTTTTTCTTGTAGTCTGCGGTCTCAATGTCGGCTTTTCAGTCACACACTGTTATTATGCTACATTGGCGTATCTTACTACGGCTCATCTAATTTTCCAGCAGCCTCCATGAGTCAGAGACATACAGTAGAAACATTACAGCTAAGCTCTCTCTCTGGTTTGTGATGTTTTGACTGATCTGGTTATAGACATCCCACGCGGGCGGGCGGTGCCAACCTCACACAAACTCCTGCCCACATGCTCTATCGATGAACTCTTTGACTCTCCCACGCCACACATGCAGTCTCGCTTTGTGCACTCTGGATGTGTATAAGGGATTTACAGGTCACCGTTTTCTGCTCTATGAGAGCAGGACCAGAGTTTAGAAATGTCAGTGTAATTAACTGTCTGCAGACGGAATTCATTACACAGCACTGGCTTTGTGGCACCATCGTGAACGAGTAATAAACAGCCTTTCATTTTCATTTTCATTTGTTTCAGTAAATGATTTTTAATTTTTTTTTTACTATCACGCCAATAAGTGAGTGACTGAAATCGAAGGAGAAAAAAAAAAAAGATCAACAATGACGGTAACTCTTTATATCACGTCATTTTTAAATTCTCAAATCTGATTGGTCAGAAGGTGTGGATTCATTTTCTATACCAAAAGCAAATCCCGCGTTTTTCTTCCCACGCTAGTTCTAGCACGTTATCATTAGTATTAATAACTAGTACAGGCTTTTATTTAATGAAAAAAATAAGAAAAATATAAGGAGACCACTGTTGAACGTTAAAGGCGGGGTCTCCGATGTTTGAGAAATGCGTCAGAAAACTGAGTCGGGCCGAATAACAAACAGAGATCAGAACAAAAATCAAAACAAACGTGTAGCCGATGAGCAGAAAGGGGCGGGGCTTGTCAATATATGGAGGAGAGAGTGTTCAGTGCGCATTTGTGACGTTAGCAGAAAGCGGTTTTAACATCGACATGGAGGATAAAAACAAAGAAAGAAAGAGAAGAAAGACTTACGATAAGGCAAGAAGTAGGACGTGTTAATATAGGATCAGCTTTCCAGCGCTGGAGAGAACTGAAGGAGCAGGAAGTTGGCCACATATTCACAGGTTGGAGTTTCCCGAGTCAATAACTCCCGAGCTAAACGCTGTTACTACACAAATAACACCTCTTTTCTATCGTAGTAATGTAGAGAGGCAGCTACAACCGCGTTTTGTGTAGTAACAGCATTTAGCTCAGGAGTTATTGACTCGGGAAAGTGAAATTTTCCCCCAACCCTGGAGGTGTGACGCAAACGTGCTAACCGCTAAGCCACCGTGCCCACCGTTAACAAGCTAAGAAGTTTAATACATTCACAAGCACTTCCTATCGACTGTTGCTTCTGGTCGTACACAGACAGACAGACAGCATTCTAAATATGAACAGAAACGGTAAATAGCAAGCTAGCCTATTAAATCATTCAGTGTCCCTGGGGAGAGAAAAAAATCCCCGTATTGACTATTTAAATCTATTAACTATTTAAAAGAAAAAGGAAAATCTCAGGAAAATCGGAATCTTTGGCAACCCTATCTTTCTTTCAGTCATGAATACAAACAAACGCTAACGTCTCTTTAATAAACACAAAGGCGTCAAATGCTACACTTTCATACTCTTGTGTCTTAAGTAGTCTACCTTCTTTCCAGCCACGACCACGGTCCTTTATTTCTTTGTTTATCTTTGCTCTTACTTCTCTGTAATATGCAGCCACATTACATGAATAGGCAAGTAATAACGATGTAGTTATGATAATAAGCGGTAATAAAACAGCCGAGAAGTGAAGTAAGCGGAATGAAGCGACGGCTTAAAGATTTATCGTCTCAAATGTTTTTGCAATATTTGGTAGTTATGCAAAAGCCTGGAAGTTTAATAATCAACTGGAAGGAAGCATAATAAGTCAGTTTTTTGTCTTGTTCGCGCCTAAGCTGGCAGTAATCAGGAAATTGCATCTCCATCGCAGCCTGCGGCTTTTACCGTGGAGTCAATTTTGCGTCTAGCGCGTTACACTAAAATCTCGTCTCGAGATCTAAGTGTTTTCACACTTAACTCACCGCTTGAACCTTTCGAGTGATTTAGAGCATTTTGTTCATTTAAAATCAACTCGGAGTACAAAAATAATATCGTCTGTTTACGGATTGCACAGAATACGGCTTTGTTTTCTGCAGGATTCTCTTCTGAGACGATATTTTTAAGCTATTCACAAAGGTCTGTAATCTTAGCATTAGCCAGCTAATTAGAATGATAGCATTAGCAAGCTAACTAGCACGAGCTACTTGAAAAGATTTTTTTAAACAAATGTCCAGCTAAGCTATCCAAGTAAGCTAGTCAGCTAACTAATAGGAGCTAAAGTTACAGAATATCTTGCTATATTTGTTCATAATATTTATAAATATTTATCATCTTTAGAGCCAAAATAGCCAGCTTGCTAATATGAGCTATCTGATATAGAGTGATAGATCTTTATAATCTTTACTAGATAATATTAGCTTACCAACTGCTAACCAGCTAGTCAAGTAACTATACTATGAGGTAATCTGATAAAATTCCGTTAGGATGATTATTACATTATTGCTGAATGCTGAAAATCTTTACTGATAAGATAGATATGTTAGCCATCTAGCTAGCATCTAATCTATCTGACCTGAACTAATTTATAACCTTTGAGAGGATTTTTTTTAAAGTCATATTTACCTCTGATAATAGCTGCAGGTCTAAAATAATTTTACTTTACAGGACTTCTGACAGGATGTTTTTTTAAATGTATTTTTCTTACATATTATAATTGTCCGTGCTAATGCTAGATAGCTAACATATCTTAAGCACCAGTCCGGTTTTGATGAGGTGTGTGTGTGTGTGTGTGTGTGTGTGTGTGTGTGTGTGTGTGTGTGTGTGTGTGTGTGTTTATATGTGTGTGTTTTTTCTACAGTCTATATTTGTGAATAGTATTAAATGTTCCTTTATATCTCTATTTATCTCCTTTATTGAGAAAGTTAAAAGAAGAAGAACCATTATTTTGTCACATAGACATTATAGTACAGTGAAATTCTTTCTTTATATATCCCAACTTTGGAGATTGGAGACAGAGGACAGGGTCCGACATGATACAGCACCCATAGAGAAGTGAGGGTTTTAAGGGCCTTGCCCAAGGGCCCGACAGTTGCAGATCGGCAATGCTGGGGCTAGAACCCTGATCCTTCCGATCAACAATCCAGAGCCACAACAACCCAGAGCTAGGGTTTAAACCCTTACCCGCTCGAGCCACCATGACACCATAATTTTGTTAAATATTAGTCATAAAGTTAAAGCATTCATTGTCTCCGTTCAGTTTTCTAATGACTTTATCCAATGTTTCATGGCCTGCAACCTCTTTGGAAAGTCATTTGCCGTGTGACGCGACAAGCCGTGTCTCGTGTCTGGAAAAACATAATAAGATTCAAGGTTAAGTCTCGATCGTAAGCTTAGAAGTCGATATCTCCATTAATGGAAAACTGAAGATCACAGAATACAGCTTTTGCTCGTATCAGATAGTTTTACAGCCTACGGTGCAGGACAGAGGTCTGAGCAGCAGGAAGCAAATCTATGTAACAAATAAAATGAAAGAAAGAAAGAAAAGAAAGAAAGAAACAAACAAGCAACAGCATTGGTGCAGGAAAGACCCGCCGAGGCCCATTGAACCCAGATGATGTTTTTTTCTACAGCTAATGCATTTTAACACTGCTTATTTCTTGCTTTTCTCCTGTTGGTTACATGGCTGTTGCCTGTTCCAGTTTTTTTTTTGATGGATGTGGGCTGTTATTTTCAATGTGCTGCCTTAAATAGCTGATAGGACTTTCATAATATTGCTGCTTGTAGATTGTGTAAAAAATAATTAAATAAATAAATCTACAATATGGAAACTGCACGATCCAGGATCGCTGTATGATCATTTGGTACATTTCAGTCTCTCGTTGATTCATTATTATCGTTGAAGTACTGTATATTGCCATTTACATTGTACTCTGTTTGACAGACATCTTACAGAAGTGTTTTAAAGTCTTTATCAATAAATATGTTCTGATACTGGTTCACTAGGTCAGTGGTCCCCAACATTTTTTTCACCGCGGACCGGTCAATGTTTCATAATTTTACCGCGGCCCGCTGGGGTTGGGGCATATACAATTAAATTAAAATTAATAATTTTAATTTAAATGTATTTAAACATGCCTTTTAACTCACTACAACGCTAAATCAGTGAGAACCCTGAGCTTGTTTCTTTACAACGAGGCGGTTCCATCTGGGGTAACAGGAGACAATGACACCCGAAGTGTGTCGCTTATGTCCGGTTTATTCCGTTGTTTTGTTTTGGTTGCCATCACTGCAGAAATCCCGCTTCACACAGATAGCATGTCGGAAATGGCGATAGGGATGTAAGTGCTGTGGTGACAATCTCAGGGTATTCCGCCATGACTGTAATCCAGAACACCGGCAGAGTTTCTAACTTTCTAACGACGTCTGTTTCGTGCTCATTTTTGCTAATTTGTGGGTTAAATTTGAGCAAACACAATATACACGTACACCAAGCACTGTTAAACATGACAAAGTACCGGTGAACAGAGAGAAGAGCGATACACACCTTCTCTCTCCACCAAAGCTACAACACCACTGCCGCTCGCAGCCGCTCAGCTCCAGACGTCACCTAAACCCGGCCCGATATCACGATATTTTGCGCATGCGCGGTATTGGTGCGGCTTTAGGTGACGTCTCTCAGCTCCCGGTTAACCTCTCGTCTATGGAAAGTCGCACAAACCCGAGAGAAATACACCACAGTAAATAAAATGGAAATATTTTAATGTTTCTTGGGCAGCCCGGTACCATTTGGTCCACGGACCGGTACCGGTCCACGGCCCAGGGGTTGGGGACCACTGACCTAGGTCACAGAATACCATCAATACAAAACTCCCCATAGAGACGGAGGCAATACAGAAAGAAAAGCTCACATACAGGACTTTGCTAGTTTAAGTACTTCACGAAGGGTTTGGGCTTTAGTCTTGAATTACCAGTAGGTGTAAAGGGTTTAAAGAGTCTTTAGAGGATGCTGTTTTGTTGTATTTATGAACAATAACGAACATCTTTTTCATGTCTCGCTCCACAGTAGTGTTCATATGAAGCTCATATGAAAATAGACAGTATAGGAGTGATGTATTCTTAGAAAAGTTCAGAAATAAAAATAACAAAAATGGTTATTTTCCCTATTTATCTTCTAGGTAAATGTTGACATCAAACCCATTTCTGCTCTCTGAGATGCTCCAAGTTTTCGCTTACTGATCATCAACCACTAAAATTCTGAAAGCACACAGAATCAAATAATTACATAATTAATTTTTTTTACTGATATACTATAAAATGTCCCATAAGTCGAATTCCAGAGGAACGGCAGTGTAATAGGATAAAAAGTTAATCATCTTTATATATATATATATATATATATATATATATATATATATATTTATATAGCTTAGTGGTTAGCATGTTCGCCTCACACCTCCAGGGTTGGGGGTTCGATTCCCGCCTCCGCCTTGTGTGTGTGGAGTTTGCATGTTCTCCCTGTGCCTCGGGGGTTTCCTCCGGGTACTCCGGTTTTCTCCCCCGGTCCAAAGACATGCATGGTAGGTTGATTGGCATCTCTGGAAAATTGTCCATAGTGTGTGAGTGTGTGAGTGAATGAGAGTGTGTGTGTGTGCCCTGTGATGGGTTGGCACTCCGTCCAGGGTGTATCCTGCCTCGATGCCCGATGACGCCTGAGATAGGCACAGGCTCCCCGTGACCCGAGAAGTTCGGATAAGCGGTAGAAAATGAAGGAATGAATGAATGAATGAATGAATATATAAATATATATATAAAACCTTGTGCAAAATTATTAAGTCTTCACTTCAGAAACTAAAGAAGAGTAGAACTTTTCTGTATATAACAAACAATCAGTAATCCCAAATATAGCACAAGACCACTGTGTTACTCTTCTATCTTCACATCTTTATGGTGAAACGTCACTTTTTTTTATTTCAATTCTTTTTTTTATTGATAGCTGCTAAACGATGGCTTTGCGATTTTTTAACTTTTTTTCCTCTTTTATTTCTTTGACTTCAAATTAGTTACTTTTTTCCTCCTTTATATATATCTTTTCACGCATACCATTTTCGATGTCTCGTGTAATCATTTTTTAAAGACAACATCAGTGCCTCGCGTCGGCGTGCGTTAATCCGTATCGCGTATATCATAAGCATGAAAATACGTCTCTACTCCTACACAAACGGAATATTATAGCCACTTGACTTGTGTCTTAATTAAGCTAATAAGCAGTAAAAGTTTTAAACCTACACATATTTTCACACTTCACACAAAAAACTCGGAAACAACAGCACTCTGGAAAGTGACCCCTGACTGTATGAACTTAAATACTTCAGGCTTAATAAGCAAAAGAATGTGAATAATGTTGCAGACAAATGGCACTCGCTTCATTTTTTAAAAATATATATAAAAAGCACAAAGGTTTTTGCACATAACCCACGCAAATGTGTGGTTTCGCTTCAGCAGTTGTGTTTGTCTTACATAACTAAGTGAAGGGAAGATGGCGTGGCTGTTATCGGCCTTGTGCTGAGGCGTCTAGGTTTAATGGAGCTATCTATAGACTCGTCTTCTGCTGGTTCAGGCCTTTTGGTGTCTACGCTTTCTCGCAGTTATTGTCTGGTCCTCTTACACAGATTTACGGGGCTTTGGTAATAGAGGGCGGGTGGAGAGGCGTGAGAAATTCATGGTGTGATGAATAACAGGATGAGATGGTATCGCAGGTTGGAGTGTATCGTTAGAGACGAGACGATAAAAATCATAGAATGAAATTGAAGCAGTAGAAATGATTATTTGCTTAACATAAAAATACAGACTTGTTATGAGGGTGTGTTCAGCCTTAAGGTGTTAATCAGAATGATCTAAAATGGATTTTATTTTAATTTATTTATTGATATAGTGACTGACTGATTGATTGATTGATTGAGTGACTGACTGACTGATTAATTGATTGGTTGATTAATTGACTTTGTTTGTTTGTTTGTTTGTTTGTTTGTTTATTTATTGTTTGGCTGATTAATTGACTGATTTTTTTTATTGATTAAGTGAATGATTGATTGATTGAGTGACGTGCTGACTGACTGACTGACTGACTGACTGACAGATGAACAAAGTAATTGATTGATTGGTCAATTGATATGTTGATTGATTGATTTGATTGCTTAAATTAACCAATATGTTTAACTGATTCACAAGACTTGTATTAAGATTGAGTGATTGAGTGATTGAGTGAGTGAGTGAGTGAGTGAGTGAGTGAGTGAGTGAGTGAGTGAGTGAGTGACTGACTGACTGACTGACTGACTGAGTGAGTGAGTGAGTGAGTGAGTGAGTGAGTGAGTGAGTGAGTGAGTGAGTGAGTGAGTGAGTGAGTGACTGACTGACTGACTGACTGACTGACTGACTGACTGACTGAGTGAGTGAGTGAGTGAGTGAGTGAGTGAGTGAGTGAGTGAGTGAGTGAGTGAGTGAGTGAGTGAGTGACTGACTGACTGACTGACTGACTGACTGACTGACTGACTGACTGACTGAGTGAGTGAGTGAGTGAGTGACTGACTGACTTGCTGACTTGCTGACTTGCTGACTTGCTGACTTGCTGACTTGCTGACTGACTGACTGACTGACTTGCTGACTGACTGACTTGCTGACTGACTGACTTGCTGACTTGCTGACTTGCTGGCTGATTGACTTGCTGACTGACTTGCTGACTGACTTGCTGACTGACTTGCTGACTTGCTGACTGACAGAGTAATTGATTGATTGGTCAATTAATATATTGATTGATTCATTGATTTGATTGCTTTAATTAACCAGGATGTTTAACTGATTCACAAGACTAGATTTGACCCCCAGGTAAAATTAGAAATGAAAATCAGCACTAAGTCTTTGTTTTGAGTCTCAAGTCAGTGAAACCTGTCACGTCTTTTAGAAGCAGCTTTTTTCTGTAATTTCACTTTTGTGAAAGATTTTAAAGCCTGTTTAGTGTTAATGCGTACCACAGCGGCATGCTGTGAATTATATTGCTTTCCTGTTGACATTTTTGAGGAACTTAATGAGAGATCGAGAGAGTTAGAGAGATTGTTGTTTAATTCTTGTAGAGCAGGTGGTCATTATTTATAATTACACTTCATTTAAATTGTGTTACTCAGCTTTATTTTTACTCATTATCTATAATTACTGCCTATTATCATATAATCATATTGTGTGTGTGTGTGTGTGTGTGTGTGTGTGTGTGTGTGTGTGTGTGTGTGTGTGTGTGTGTGTGTGATGCTCTTATTCAGTCTAAGTAGAACAACAAGCAGATGGACTTCAGCAAATCAATATGGAAACGCAACAGGACAGAATGATCGATGCATTTACACTAGAGAGAGAGAGAGAGAGAGAGAGAGAGAGAGAGAGAGAGAGAGAGAGAGAGAGATATGGAGAATGAAAGAAAGACAGACAGAGAGAGAGAGAGAGAGAGAGAGAGAGAGAGAGAGAGAGAGAGAGAGAGAGAATGAAAGAGAGAGAGAGAGATGGAGAGTGAAAGAAAGACAGACAGAGAGAGAGAATGAAAGAGAGAGAGAGAGAGAGAGAGAGAGAGAATGAAAGAGAGAGAGAGAATGAAAGAGAGAGAGAGAGAGATGGAGAATGAAAGAGAGAGAGAGAGAGACATGGAGAATGAAAGAAAGAGAGACAGACAAAGAGAGAGATATACAGAGGAAGAGAGATGGCCAGAGAGTGACAAAGAGAGACACACAAGGAGAGTGAGAAAGGGAGAGAGACAAAGAGGCAGACAGAGAGAGAGACATGGAGAGTGAAAGACAGACAGAGACAGAGAGAGATATACAGAGAAAGAGAGAGAGATACAGGAAGAGAGATGGAGAGATACGGGGAGAGGTAGGAGGAGCTATTTTAGGGAACAGGATTGCAGAGACAGAAGTCAGATTTCTCTTGTATGTAAAAGTGTGAACAGCAGCATGTTTCTGAGTCTAAATCTGCTTCAGTTGTCAGTATAAACACGGATGTGAGGTGCGAGACACATCGTCGTAGTCATGTGTCTGTTTAACGCCGTGTGTGTTGTGTGTTTGTGCTTATGTGTGATTAGCGCTTTGTCTGAAAACACGATCAATATAAAACTAGATTTGTAAAGTTCATCGCGACAAACTTTGATGTTGGCTTTGACGATGCAGGTATTCGCAACGGATGGTGCTTTTTGGAGGCGTGTGGACATAAGGGTTAGTGTTGCTTTTGGAGGCAAGTGGACAGAAAGCTAGGTTGCCAAAACATTTGGAGGTAAGCGGAGACGAGCATGTGACGTCATCCAAATACTCCTGAGGAAGTTCCTCACATTGGGCTGGGTGTTTTGATATGTCACATGTCCATGTTGTGCTAATTTTTTATTTTCACGTGACGTCACGTGACATGAGCAGAAAACACGTGAGGAAGTTCCCGTCATTGTTCTGAGTGTTTTGATACGTCACATATCCATGTTGTAAAACATTTTTTGATTTTGCATATTTGGGGCGGGGCTGCGGCCCAACCGAAAGTCCAGTCGGTACACCAATATAAACCTTTGTACAGAGTGTCACCCTAAAGGAGCTGGTTGAGTTTGGTGTAAATAGTTCGAAAGCTTGCCGAGTTATAAACCTCCAAACTTTATAATGGGAGTCTATGGGGAAAAAGGCATTTTGAAACCAGGTACCGGAAGTACCGGTACTCGGATTGCTTAGAAAAGTCATAGCAACAAACTTCAGACCAGCGTCTATAATATATCCGTATTTGGTGCATGCGGCTCGAAAGCCCTAGGAGGAGTTACTCTTGATAAATTTTTGTCTAAGCTTGAATAAGAAAACAGAATGTTGGCTTCTACAAAGCGACATAATGACTGACACTTGACACTGTAGAGTGTAATGGAAACCGAAACCGAAGGCCAACAGTCGAACTCTAAACTGAGTAAAAAATCTATTCAGTGCTCCTTTGTCGGAAAGTTGTATATGTAGGGAATAAAATATTCGCAGGTCTGCCGTTAAAAGAAAATAATCAACGTTAAGGTAGCGTAACGAGGCCCGGTGTGACTAAGTTGAGTCAACAAATTACTGTAGTATAGAATTAGAGTAGAATTCATGTCAATTTGTGATCTGCCTAAAAGTACCGAATGACCGAGTGAATTATTTCTTACTAAAGCCCTGTTCGGACGGGATTAGTTCTACGTGGGGACGTGGGGGGGTAAAGTAATTATTACCAGAGCTTCTCTGTGATTTTAGTCCCGTCCGAATGCGCCATCTCGGTAATCATTACGGACAACGTCAGTAAAGATTACGGCGACTTTTACCTTCTGTAACATGGTACGGAAAAATGACCTCAGGTAATACTGATCCCGTCCGAATAGACCCGCTGTAAATATGTACGGTAAAATTCCGTCATTTCCCGTTTAAAAGTAGTTTTTGGCACGTTTTGCAAGCATGGAGGCGCCATGTTGTCTGTTTGCGCACGTGATAGCAGGAAGCGACGTCATACGCACATGACGACAAGGAGGTCACTGTGGTGCGTAAAGCGAGTTACCCCTCCCACTTCTGCTAGTTTTACTGAGATGTCTTTTCCCGTGCGAATCGGCCAATTAATATTACAGACGTCCTGAGGTAAAATCGCATCACTCCACGTCCCCACGTAAAACTAATCCCGTCCGAACAGGGCTTTAGACATTAAATCAACTCAAGAATGCTACTAAGAGATGAGTAGTAATGCTTAGCATGAAGAGTTTAACCGCTCGGTGATTTCTCTGCACATCTTTGGACACTTCCGTCACTGTTATTGTTATCGATTCATTTTCCCACATAAAATAATGGGGGAGTTGATGTTTTTGGTAAGGATCACTGACCGCAATTTAACCAATGTTTAATTTCCATTTATTAATTTGTGTGTGTGTGTGTGTGTGTGTGTGTGTGTGTGTGTGTGTGTGTGTGTGTGTGTGTGTGTGTGTGTGTGTGTGTGTGTGAGAGAGAGAGAGAGAGAGAGAGAGAGAGAGATTATGACTGGTGGTGTTTATTGTAAGTGTTTGTTGCCTTTTTGGATTCCTTTATCATTTGTAATGTTGCTCCCATTTTAAAACAGTTCGGCTCAAGCCCGGCCATTTTTAGTGGCCATTTTGTTTTGTTTTGCGATTGTACCCTCACTAATGAATGTTTTTTTTTACCCAGATAGTGCTATTTTCTGATTGGCTGTTGTGTAGCCTCTATTTTTGATTGGCTGATAATTGTCAGGCTCGGCTAAGAACTCCACAGGAGACGCGCTAGACTCCTGCCCGGTTCCATAGAGACGGCGGTGCGGACAGATACGTTTTGGGCGCTGCGGCTTATTAAATATATGATAAATAGTCAAAAAGTTTTTCTGCGTGAGAAATACGACGTGTGGCGGGAGAGCGTGAGAAAAGACCGAAATGCGTGACTGTCACTCTCGATCTGTGACATTTACAGCCCTGTATTTAATAAAACAGACATATGTAGTATTTCTCCATTCGAATCTAGCTTTAGTCATAATCATGAACTACTGTAGAAGATCCTAGCCTGACAGAATCTCTTCAGTTCTTTCATAACTGGAGAAATTCATTATTTCTCTTTAAATATATTCCAGACCTTCCTAACTGTCAGTTAAGGGAAATGGTGAGTTTAACGCAAGAGTGAATATGATGAAGACGGATGGATCCCTGGTAGTTTTAGAAGCTGTTGTTTTTTTTATAGCTCTCGAATCGAAGCTATTTGCCAAATCCCAGATCTGGCAGGCTTTTGGGCCATGTTTCTCACCAGATAACACACAAGCATACAGGATGAAATATCCTGAGGGAAAAGCTGAACAAGCTTTACTGCTCGACTGATCATACCGGCTTGGCATGATTTAATATATTTGAGGGTGTTTTTTTTTTTTTGAACATCATGGAGATTGTGGGTTAAGATGTTCAAGGGTCACTATCTGTTATGAAAAGGTATGACCTTATTTTTGCCAAACTGAAGTTGTGATCGATTAGCAGATCAAATTCTAGCTTCATATTGGATCATTTCTAGATCTCCTTCAAATCTTTTCACAAACTTCTTCTCGTCTTCTGAAATCTTCTCATGATCCAACTCGGTCACAACGGATCATACGGTTCTATAGAAGCTCCATAGCTCTATAAAACATATAGAGATGTTCTTTATATGGTCACATTAGATCAAAAAGTGGATGTAGAAACTAGAGAACTCTAGAAAAGATTTTTTTTTTTTAAAGATCGTGAAATCTTTAAATCATAGTTATCGAGTCACTAGAGAACTTTAGAGAATATCTGTAGACAGTTTTTTTTTTTTTTACATCATTAAATCATAGGGATCTCTAAAAGCTAGACAGCTCTGGAGAAGCTCTAGAGATGATCCAAAATGATCTCATAAGATTATAGGGTTCTCTAGATCTTCTCCGGAGCTGGGAACAGGAGCTCCGGAGAAGATCTAGAGATGATCCACGTGACCACATTAGATCATAGAGTTCTTTAGAAGCTAGAGAAGTCTAGAGAACATCTGTAGAAGGTTTAGGAATCATTAAAACATAGAGTTATTTAGAAGCAAGAAAGCTCTAGAGAAGATCTAAAGAAAATCTAGAGATGATTCAATTTGAACACATTAGATCATAGAGTTCTTTAGAAGCTAGAGATAAATTAATATCAATTTATGCATTTAACATTTACATCCTGAATGTGTAGACCAGTGTAACGCTGAAATGTACGGATGTCCATTGTTAAAACCACAACCAAAATAAAATTGAACTGAATTGCATCTTGGGATATGTTCATCCATTCATTCATTTTCTACCGCTTATCCGAACTTCTCGGGTCACGGGGAGCCTGTGCCTATCTCAGGCGTCATCTGGCATCGAGGCAGGATACACCCTGGACGGAGTGCCAACCCATCACAGGGCACACACACACTCTCATTCACTCACACACACACACACACACACTACGGACAATTTTCCAGAGATGCCAATCAACCTACCATGCATGTCTTTGGACCGGGGGAGGAAACCGGAGTACCCGGAGGAAACCCCCGAGGCACGGGGAGAACATGCAAACTGCACACACACAAGGCGGAGGCGAGAATCGAACCCCCAACCCTGGAGGTGTGAGGCGAACGTGCTAACCACTAAGCCACCGTGCCCCCTTGTGATATGTTGTTTTCAGAAAATTCTGCACTTCAGGGTAATGACAGCATTAGACACTATAGACACTAGACACTATTGTTGGTTAATTTCTTATAACATCCTGCTTCTGTGTGCTTTATTAACTTATTTTTTTTCTCACAACAATGAAATATCCACATTTGTATGCTACAAATCTAGTGTGTAAGGATTAGGTTGTACAAAATGGAGTACTGCTTTAAACTTCAGGCTTGGATGAGCTCGTTGAAGCGGCACATCAGAGAGCTGCTCTCGTTTCCTTGCTAAGTGGTCTGTGACTGGATCTCTCAATCTGTCTGCGCTTCAGGGCTAAATTGAGAAACAAATGGATGAGCCGAGGCGAATTCAATCCGGCACGTTCTCGTGCTATACTCGGGCCAAACGAAGTAGCGCGGCCATGACAGCGCAAACTTAATGAGTGTAATAAGCAGGATCTGCGGTTTACGATTAGGGAACATCTTTATGGAGAGGAATTCCATGGCTGCGGATGTGGGGTTCGGTTTTATACAAGAACGCTTATTACTTTTTATGGGCTTATTTGTGTGCGAAAGAGTTTCTGGTGAGTTTTCGGAACGCACGCACATTTGTGATGCTTTAAATAGCCCCAAGATTAACCATGGCAACCAAAATGAATAATTGAATTTATTTAAGTAGTATCCCGGCATGGTGGCTTAGTGGTTAGCACGTCTGCCTCACATCTCTAGGATTGGGGGTTCGATTCTCGCCTCCGCCTTGTGTGTGTGGAGTTTGCATGTTCTCCCCGTGCCTCGGGGGTTTCATCCGGGTACTCCGGTTTCCTCCCCCGGTCCAAAGACATGCATGGTAG
Source organism: Tachysurus fulvidraco (assembly GCF_022655615.1). Classification (NCBI taxonomy): domain Eukaryota; kingdom Metazoa; phylum Chordata; class Actinopteri; order Siluriformes; family Bagridae; genus Tachysurus; species Tachysurus fulvidraco. The sequence goes on from NC_062539.1 coordinate 16,193,107, forward strand.
GTTAGATGTAGCCCCTTTGAAGGATAGGAACATCTGACAGCTTTGACCTTTTTGGGTACCTTTTGCTTAGTCTTAGCAAGGGATACTACTTTCATTCATTCATTTTCTACCGCTTATTCGAACTTCTCTGGTCACGGGGAGTCTGTGCCTATCTCAGGCGTCATCGGGCATCGAGGCAGGATACACCCTGGATGAAGTGCCAACCCATCGCAGGGCGCACACACACACACACACACACACACTATGGACAATTTTCCAGAGATGCCAATCAACCTACCATGCATGTCTTTGGACCGGGGGAGGAAACCGGAGTACCCGGAGGAAACCCCCGAGGCACGGGGAGAACATGCAAACTCCACACACACAAGGCGGAGGCGGGAATCGAACCCCCAACCCTGGAGGTGTGAGGCGAACATGTTAACCACTAAGCCACCGTGACCCCTAAGTCATTTGGTCTCAGAACCAACCCCCACCCACAAACACGAGCCTCATTTTCTTCTCAAATGTAACCTCATGTACACTTTGATCCACCGTACGACATGTTACATGAACAGGAAGCACTTCCGAGGATTCCGTAGCCACATTTGGTCTGTTTGGTGGATGGCATGCCCTCATGATAGTAGAACCATTACAGAGCATTGAGTCAAACATCAGACACACAGACAGCTTTGTGAGCACTGATCAAAGCTCTTTTCCTCTTTGATAGCAGCCTGCTAGCTTTAATGGCAAGGCTGTGTGTACACTAGATGCTGAGCCATGATACACCTATCACTTCACATATCACATCTTAAATAATCCTCATAGTGAAAAAAAAACAAACTCTTCTAAAATTCACCTTCTCTCACAATTGAGGGCATTATGCTTTGCTTTATTACCCCAAAGGGAAAGAGATTATAGAAAAAGCAGTGTTAGTAAGCAGAGCTACGGAGCTCAGATGGCATCAGGTACAGTTTATTGCCTTGGGAGTAAAATATGTATGATAACATTTTCATGCTGTTATTGGCTCTAGCACTCAGACGATTCCTTTTAAAAGCATGACTGTCCTTGTTTTGTCAAATGCAGACACACACACACACACACACACACATGCACACACACACACACACACACACACACACACATGCACACACACATGCTTCCAGCTAGTATGGTGTCCATGGGAGCAGCTGTGGCATTAGAGAGCATGCCGGTCACATCTCATCTTCGCCAACGTGAGGTCTGATAAACCCATTTGAGCTTCCTGTAGGAAGCGTTTATTTAAAAAAAAAAAAACACCACTGACCGCGGTGGAGTGTCATATTAGATTCTCACATATCCTCCTTTCGAATAAAATCACCTCTTCGTGTACAGGTTTATTCAAATTCTGCTATTTCCTCTTTCTGGATTTTCCTCCAGTCATTTTTTTAAAAGACCTCCATGTGATGCTACATTAAAATCCCATTTCCACTGATGTATCAAACAATTTTCCTACATTACCGCCATTCATTTTTAGTCAGATGATCTAATTAGCTTAAGCCACGCTAAATTTCCTTTGTAAGCGTTCTTTAGTTACAGATCATCCCTTATTCTGCTTCATCCTCTCTCAAATATGATCTTTATCCATGTGGATAATGCGTTCTTCGTGTCTAGGCACTGTCATGGCACAATAGCGAGCATAATGATCAAACTGGTGCAGGGTTTCGTAGGAAAATCACCAGCGGTGGTGAGGATGTGATTCAGAGATGATTATACCAACACAGAATAGGTAATAATTTGAGACGCGTCCGTTTTCTTTCTAGCCTCTTTCTTTGTTCAATGTAAAACGCTGCAGAGTTTGAATTCTTTGAACCATCCAGTGTGAACACTTAAAGGTGGGGTCTCCGTTTTTTGAAAGCCAATGTTGACATATAAAATCACCAAAACAAACACGCCCCTAACCCAATGGGTCCCACCCCTGTATCGATAGCTCCGCCCACACGTACATACGTAACCCAGGCGACTAACAGAAAGAAACGTGTCTTTATCATAGCTGAAGGGAAGAACAATACGATTGTAGATAAACAAACAAGCAAAAATGCCACACAAGCATAATGATGTAAAGGACAAAGGCATATATTAGTTCTGTGTAACAAAGCAAAACCAACGTTACTCACCTATCGAGAAGGAAAAAAGCGCCTCGGCGTCTTAAGTAAAGTCGGCCACATATTCACAGGTCGGAGTTTCCCGAGTCGATAACTCCTGAGCTAAACGCTGTTACTACACAAAACGCGGTTGTAGCTGCCTCTCTACATTACTACGATAGAAAAGAGGTGTTATTTGTGTAGTAACAGCGTTTAGCTCAGGAGTTATTGACTCGGGAAACTCCAACCTGTGAATATGTGGCCAACTTCCTGCTCCTTCAGTTCTCTCCAGCGCTGGAAAGCTGATCCTATATTAACACGTCCTACTTCTTGTCCTTATCGTAAGTCTTTCTTCTCTTTCTTTCTTTGTTTTTATCCTCCATGTCGATGTTAAAACCGCTTTCTGCTAACGTCACACATGCGCACTGAACACTCTCTCCGCCACATATCGACAAGCCCCGCCCCTTTCTGCTCATTGGCTACACGTTTGTTTTGATTTTTGTTTATTATTCGGCCCGACTCGGTTTTCTGAAGGTTTTCTCAAAAATCGGAGACCCCGCCTTTAATCCAGATCATTGTAAACCAGTGTGTATTCAAGCACAGGTGATCACGGTACACAGGACAATCCAATAGAATATACACAACTCAGAAACAAGATGCTTAACTTAGACCACTGCGGTGTTTAACAAGACTAAAGACTGAATGATTGGGAAAGGAAACCAGGAGCAAATTGTCCTGGGAGTCCAGTTCTGTTTGCGAGCCACTCCATCTCTACGTGAGTGTAATACAGAGTACTCCGGTCAACGTGGGGCTGCTTCTGGACGTCTGAAGATTTTTCAAGCACGCTAATCACATTCGTGTATTCCCCGAGCGTCGCTCGAAGCTGAACTTGAAATTCACTTTGTTAACCCAGGCTCGTCGATCCTCAAGCGCCGGCAACTGTTTTCTTACCCCTACAATATTTATGGCCTGCTACAGTATGCTACATCGTGTGTTTGTGTTAACACCGGTGCAGTATTTGCACTACAAGGATATAATCAGCCATAAAGCAAAGACAGGCTCACTGAGGTCGAGTAGGATGATGGGGTT